>NC_090180.1:2205000-2355000 GCF_024679245.1 Pseudorasbora parva
TTGGAGAAAAAACGCTTAACATGTAATTAAACGTGTTGCGTTCATTTTCTGGGCTCATCAGATTTTTTGTGCATAGTATACTCAATTAATATGATATTTCCTGAGTT
Source organism: Pseudorasbora parva (assembly GCF_024679245.1). Taxonomy (NCBI): domain Eukaryota; kingdom Metazoa; phylum Chordata; class Actinopteri; order Cypriniformes; family Gobionidae; genus Pseudorasbora; species Pseudorasbora parva. The sequence continues at coordinate 2,205,108 of NC_090180.1, forward strand.
TGGTGTGTTTTTAAAACTGTCTTAGTGCATTAAGCCACGTTAAGCGTTTTTCACATTAAAGGGGGGGTGAAACACTCAGTTTCAGTCAATCTCATGTCAATCTTGAGTACCTATAGAGTAGTATTGCATCCTTCATATCTCCGAAAAGTCTTTAGTTTTATTATATTTATAAAAGAAATATGGGCTGTACCGTCTTTCTGGAAAAAACGAGCACCTGGAGGTGTATCGTGTGGGCGGAGCTAAAGAATGACGAGCACACCCAAAGCGGTGACGTCCTCAAGCGTGGAGAAACCCATGGCTATCGATCTCAGCTAATAGATATATGATCCAGAATCAGATCCGGAGGCTGAAATAAATTGAACAGGAGAAACAGCAGCAGCAGGACGTCCGTCTCTGTGGTATGGACTGTATTTAGTGGCCGGTCAACATTAGTGTGTGTTTACTCGCAGTTTATGAGGACATGATTCGGTTTATGAACTATTGTATGCGACTAAACCGTAGCAGGAGCAAGCAAACCGGTTTTGCACGTCAGACTAGTGTAACGTTATACAGAACAACAATGGAGTCCGTTAGCGCATTTGAATGACGAAGCACGCGATCGTGTCGTTTACTGATGTTTCCTCACGCGACGATAGCCGACAGCACAGACATCTGAAGCAGTTTAACTCACCGGCTGCTTCCAAAGCAGGACCGAACCTTTATCGCTGGGACCGCTCCGTCAAAAACACACTTCTTTGGTATGATTTGGTGAAGCCCTGACAGCAGTGACCGTGGAGATCCACTTTGCGAAGCGACTGAAGCGATGTTGTGAAGCTTCCCGTCATTTCTGCGTTCAAATCTGGTCAAATGCAGCGCTGCCTTCCTGGAATGCTGTGCTGAAGCGTTGAAGTCGCTCGAGGTCACCCATAGGAATAAAGTGGAGCGCGGCGTCTGGATCGACTGGATCTGCAGCTGAGAGTGTTTATGGGCGTGCGTTTCCTCTCTCGCTCTAGTCACGCGCGCGCACACTACCGAGAGAAGAGCCCGTACGGCCCATACAAGGACCTTCCGCTCTATTAACGTCAAGCCGACCCATACTCGAAAAAAACTCTCCGAAACTTGTGAGAAACCGGAAGGAGTATTTTTAACACAGAAATACTCCATCAAACGTCCAACATTAGTTTTTGAAACTTTGTCTATGTTTAGGATGGGAATCCAAGTCTTTAACAGTGTAAAGCTCAGTATGCATGAAACAGCATTTCACCCCCCCTTTAAGCGTTTTAGAATGTCCCCCAGTTTAGCTCAAACAATGAGCAAGCAATGCTTCATTTATTTCAGTCTGTGAACGAACGAACCCTTCAGCAAAACATGCTCAGCTCAAAGTGAATCAGAAAAATCATGTTGGGCCCAAATCTTCATCAGTTTTACTGTCAGTCACTGAATGATTTTGTGTGTATAATATGCCACAGTTGACTTTATTTTACTCTCCTCACATCAGAAATGTTTGGTTTGTCTGTAAATGGTACTATTATCAAACAATATTTCTGAGTGTTTTTCCCCATCAGTGACACATTTAAAAGTGCTGTAGTACTCGAGACCAAAATTAATAGAAATTCTCACAAACCTCAAGATATTGTTGCAAAAAAGTACTGCTATCTGGATCTCTATATCACAACCTGATATAATTAAGCAATATCACAAGAGCAAGATCATTTGCTTATTTTACAAATTTGAGAATGACTGCAAACAGGATATAGTTTTTATACAAACATTAAAAAAATAAGAAAAATTAAATAAATAAGAAAATATTCTCCACACTATTAATGCATGTATGCACCTTTGTAGCACCTCTGCAGTGTGAAGAGAAATGCCATTGATAATGATGCCATTTGATTAGTAACAGCTCTATATAGTGTCTTAATCTATTGATATTTATTGATTACAAATAAGTAGGGCCGGGCAAGTTAACGCGTTATTATGGCGTTAACGCATTAATTAATTAACACCGACAATTTATCACGCATTAACGTAGTTATTTATTATTATATTGAAAGGCCGTTGCTCACTGCCTCTGAATACACACACAGACAAACCACAGGAGAATACAGCGCTGTCTGTAGCCTAAGCCAAGCTTGACATTATTTGTCTAGGACAAATAAAATATAAAAATAACCAGAAACATGAGAATGATACAAATTGTGTTGTTGTAGTTATTATATTCAATGTAAACAGCGATTTATGAGTGTATCTCTGCCTCTGGTACGTTAACAAGTCGCGTTGAGGCTCGCGCTGCCCGTCTCTTTGTGAGAGACGTTCGTGGAGAAACCAAAACAATTGAGCAGCGATATAAACTCACAGAAGAAACATACTGGGGTAAAACTGAGCTTTTTGTACTTGTTGATATTTATGATTTATGATATTGTTAATAACACAAGTCGACTTTGCAATCGTGAATTGTGTAGCATAAATGGTTTACCCTATAGTTCAATAAACAAGTAGCCTAATTAATATTAAGTTACTTACATTTTAGATCCAAACAACCTTTTTTGTTCCATTTCACCGATGATTTCACCGATGAAAATAGTTCCAAAAGAAAGCAACACTCAGTGCGGTGTTTTGTTACTGAATGATTCAGCGATTTGAATGAATCATTTGAATAAACGACTCAATGACTCGCTCATGAAGACGATCACTCGCTGCCCCCTATTGGCGGTTATGTTTAAAAGTATGATTGCATGTTTTATTGAGAACATCAATCTTATAACATTATTTATTGCAGCTGTATTTTTTGCAGTTTAAATTATTAAATTTGATTGGTAACAGCCTATTGTGTCTTTACTATTATAACTGAATTTATTAATCAAATGTAAGAATTTAACATGAAAGATGATGCATATATTTAATACGATTTATAAAAAAAGCCTTTATAAAATTAAATAACGCCCTGGGGTGAATATCACAAATGCAGATTTAAGTCGGCCGATGTAAAAGCTGACAGAACACTGATGAGAATATTACTACACAATCAACAGATGTATACCACCAATTTAATTTAATTTGATTAAATGAATGTTTAAGTTAATATTTACAAGAAATATTGTAACTGTTACTAACTTTTAACTGGTTTAAAAAGCACCTTATTTGTTTAAAGTGTTTGCAAACCATATGTTATTGCACTTTTGTTCATTTAGCAGCATTTTTGTATTCATTATTGAATTTTGCACATTCTGCGATTAATCGCGATCAATCAAAAAAAATCATGTGATTAATCGTGATTAAACATTTTAATCGTTACCCAGCACTACAAATAAGTCATTTCTCAGGTGATAATGTGGATCTTTATGAATTTAAGGAGTGCTGGTTTGGTCTTGGTCTCAACACACATTAGTAGGTCTCGTCTTGGTCTCGGATTAGGTGGTCTTTAATACAACGCTAACAATAATAAAAATAAAAATAAAAACATCAACAAAAAAAAATTATCAATCAAAATGTAATCAAAACAACCACTTTAATCAAATTGCCAGCATAAACAGCTAACAGATATCTTTACCATTTTTCTTTTTTAACCTCATAGTCGTACCTTGATCAATCTAAATGAATGCCCTTGTCTAAGAACCCAATCAGTGTTTTGTTTATCCAGTCTAAAGTTTTCATCCACAAATATTTCCATTCCTCGTCCTAGAAGATCAAACAACATTTCATTTCCAGCTGCTGCTTCTCCTGAGTTTTCACCATTTCCTCAGGTTTGAAATTAATTGCCGTGGCCCTGCAACGCTTTATGAAGGATTAATGAACTTGCCGTAGCCTCCTTTTGTTCAGCTGAAGATCCAGTAGCTTCAGCTGGCCCAATTAAGCCCCATTAAACCAAACATGCTTATGGTCACTTTTAATTTACTCCTCACCATTCCACATAATTAGAGCTCGCATAAGGCACAAGGCCTTTTAAAAGGTGAAGAGAGAGTAAGTCCTAGAGCATGAGGCCTGGTTGTGCTTTTCAAAGGCTGTCTAAAACCAACGTCTCTCCAGGTGCCTCCAAATTAGATCAGAGCTTTTGAGATTTAGCTCCTGGATAATATTAACTCTCCTCCCACTATATCTCCCATCGCTCAGGCCTCCCTCCTCCCCTACCGTGCCAATCAAACCATCTGGAGTAAATGGATAAACTGCTGCAGGAAACGGCTCCTGTAAGTGTATGTGATTAATTTAAAGGCTGCTGACGACTTTACATGACCTTTAGCTCGAGCTGACCACAGAGCACATCTCAGGGCTCCTCCATTTAGAGGAACCTTAAAAGAGTCTGTGTGTAGCTAGACAGGATTTGTGCTTTTGTTAAATTAGCCTTGATGATTGCACTGCTAAAAATGCTTTTCTTAGTATTTTTGTCTTGTTTCTAGTCAAAATTTCTAAAAATTAAGCAACATTTTCTACACAAGTACAAATTATTGTCTTGTTTTTGGGAAAAAATAAATCAAAATTAAGAGTTTTTGCTTAAAGTAAGCTAAGTAATCTGCCAATGAAGTGAGAAAAATAATGTTGTTTTATGTTTGCTCATGTTTGGCTGCTACTCTTGGGTTCTGTCAACTTGCCTGCAGTGGACTCATACATACACATCGCATTTGTGTTTAATTTAGTAGTTTTAATTGATTAAGTGTGTTTAACTTTCTTCTCCAGCATTACTAAAAGTAACAAAAAAGTAATGTAATGTAATGCATTTCTTTTTTCAACCTTCATATTTTCAAGACTCTTGTGATGATAAATCGACTTACAATAGGTTGAATGGCACGTCTGCCATAGCCTGATGGGGTCTGTATCGTTTTTAATTGTACTTTTAAACTTCGGGTTTCGGGTAGTAACCCGAGAACAAAAAGAACTACTAAATTCGACTGCTTTACGGCATATACGTCACTTCCACCAACACACACACTTCCTTACATTCGGACGTGCGAGCCCAACTTTGTTCGTCGGATAATATAGTCCTGTCTGAAGCAGCAGAGACAAATAAGAAAGAAAAGGTTTTGTTGGAGGAAAGCAATAAGAGGAAATGAAAAAGTGATGGGATTAAATGCAGGACGGGGATCAACATGTGACCAGCGTTTGCTCGTCGGCGTGAGCTGAAGGAGGCGTGCCCGACCGATGCTGTCCTGCTTGTTACGGTGATTACTGACCACTCAAACATTGAATTGAAGTATCATATAGATTCTGTAAAACGGTTACCAATAGACTACTATAATGACGCTGGCTTGTAAACGTGAGCATCGCGATTATTTGGCATTTGAAAAAAATGAAACCCATGAAATGATATTCATATGACATGCTGAAGCATATGCCACTGACTGTACCTGGGATGAAGACATTTCCCACGCGCCGCCAGAAGAACACCTGCATGTGAACTCCTCCTGCAGTGTTCAGGGGAACTGTTAGTGCTGCACCGACCCGCGGGCCGCTTTTATGAAGTTATTTGGCCCGCCCCGCACTACTGTATATATTTTTACAACCCGCCCCGCACCCGTGACCATTAAATAGACATACGGGGTCCGCGGGTTATGAGACGACCCGCGCATCACTAGTTCAGGGCTATCAGGGTGTCATGTCAACAAATGCACACGCGATGGCATCCCCTGATGTTGGATGACAGAGGTTAGGACAGTAGTTGAGGACATTATTTTTTCCCAACTGTAGGGGGACCCCGAGAGCAAAAGTAGCCAAGTGCTGCTTTAAGTAACGCAATATTGTATTAAAATAATGTATGAAAATGTACTTTCTCCAACACTGATGATAATATAATATTTTATAATAGTTGAGTATGCTGAGAAACTTTTATCATATTGGTATTCCCATCATTATATAAAAGCCATTCGGCACTTTTGCTCAGAGATGTGCTGAGGCGGGAAGTGCGGGTAATGCTAATGACTTGTAATTTCCTGATCAAATCCTCCTTTCTTTTCCCTATTATATCCTGTCATCTCTCCACTGTCCTGTCAATATAATTGGCAAAAGCTCCGAAATAAAATAGGCCACTGAAGCCTGATGTGTAATGGTTAATAGTTAACTCTACTTGCCAAACCTTAACACCCCCCCCCCCCCCCCCCAAACCTATTAGGATAACTGTAACATACTGTACATGCTCCAGTGCTGTATTATTCATTTCTGTCAGGACCAATATCGTCAAAGATGATTGATTGACTATTAGCATACAGTTTGGATTGGTGCTATGGTTGTGTTCTGGCCAAGAAGTTACAGGGAGCAGGGAGAGCAGTAACCCCTTTACTTAGTATTTTTGTCTTGTTTCTAGTCCAAACATCTAAAAATTCTTAAAACAAGAAGTATTTACTAGACAAGCAAAAGTAATTGTCTTGTTTTGGGAAAAAATAACTCAAAATGAAGGGAGTTTTTGCTTAAAATAAGATAAATAATCTGCCAATGGGGTGAGAAAAATAATCTTAAAACAACATTATTTTATTTACGTCATTGGCAGATTATTTTGCTTATTTTAAGCAAAAACTCTTTTGATTTTGAGTTATTTTCCAAAATAAGGCTAGTAATTGTTTCTTAATGTTAGAATATTTAGATATTTAGGCTGTGTGTCCACCAAAGCGTTTTTACACAGCTGGCTGGCGTTTTCAATTGTTTTCAATGGGAGCGCCGCGTTTTTAGAACGCCTGGATCGCACCGAGGTGCTGAGCGAGTATTTCGCGCTCACGCGCTGAGCGCTCAGCGTTTTTTACTGGTCGCCGAGAGTTGAAGCATGTTCAACTTTAAGTAAAACGCAGCGCTCATCACTGTCACTCTTCACTCAGCCGTCCAATCACAGTGGAGGAGGGGCGGGACAAATACAACACAGGCCAACCGCCACATTCTGCGTATCGTCATCAGATGACAACAAGCAATAATAACAGAACAAAATGATTTAAAACAAATGCCAGAGCAAATACTTTACATTGTATCTGCAATTTTATATAGAATCAATACAGGAACAAACTACCAGTGAAATCAGAAAGACCTCCGCGGATTTGCCGTATCATAACAACAAGCAAGTCTCAACTAAGGAGAAAAAACGCTGTCTGCCAAAACGCTCTCAAGCGCTCACAGCGAGGAGTTTTCAGCTGGCTAAAAACGCTTTGGTGGACACACGGCGTTAGACTAGAAACAAGACAAATATACTACATAAGAAATGCATTTTTTGCAGCGTGCAGATATCATTAAAATCAATATTAAATAATACAAAATAATTCTGGAATTTCGTCTGATTTAAATCCTGACTGACGAGAGGAGGAGCTGGGGATGGAGGAGGGTAAATAAGCTCAGGAGAACGTGATAGCTGCTGATAGTACTGATTATATAGCTTATATATGTGTGCTGCGACAGACGTCATATTCCTACAGGAAGACGTGATCAGCTGATGTGAGCTTGATTAACGTGACCTTACGATCGATATTTACAAACTGAAAATAGGAACCATTGATTTAATAAAATTAACTTCTACACCACATTTCACATTATCAGCACGATCTTGCTCTTAAGAATGGGGGAATATAAGTCATCCATCACCGTAGCGCTAGCGAAATCAAGCACATCGTAAGCGTTCACCTGAAGGTGGCCTTAAGGATTTGTCCTGATGTAATCTCTTTGGTGTGGTTATTGTAGCCATAGAAGAGGTCCCCAAACACAGTCTGGTTGGCTGGGATGTCAGCGGTGTCCCCACAGTCCACTCCCTCAGTGCAGGATTCTGACAGCGGCTGACACGAGCGGCCGTCTGATCCTCTCTTATAATCTTCAATACATCTACAAACATATGGCAAAGAGAAGATATGAGAGTAAAGTATAGCATAGATTGGTGAAAATGTATAAACCACCAACTCATTCTGTATTATTACCCACCCTCCCCTCCCCTCCCTCATTTTAGAATAATAGTAAAAAAAAAATCTAATCAGAATATGAGACCAACCAGGTCGAATCAAAATAATCTTTGATTGAGCATTTTCTAAAACCCAGTATACAATGCTAATAAAGCAATGCCATAAATTAAATTAATTTATTTCTGACTTGTGTATGTACAATATTGGTGATGAATGAGTTGCTGCAATCAGTATTTTGCTTAAAAGTAATAAAAAAAAATATTTTAGTTTTTGGTCCCACTTTATATTAGGTGGCCTTAACTTCTATATACTAACATATAAATTAATAATTTGATACAATGCACTTATTGTGTTTAGCCTAGAGATCTAGACGCACCCTAGCGGCAGCAAATCTAATCTGCCGCGAGTGTCGTCTAGCAACTCTCAATACCCTTCTGAGCTGTAAACGCCAAACTCTGGGTGGGCCAATCACATCGTGTGTAGAGTCGGTGGGCGGGGCCATAATGACGGCCGAGTAGCGTTTGCGTGTTACTAGTAAACACAGAAGCTGGCGAACGGCGGTCTTTCAAATCAGTTTTTTCCGCAACTCTGGAAGACTTGAGTTAATTTTTTCTCTGAGAAAAGAACGGCACTGAAGTCATTCTTAAAAAGGGAAGATGTGTTCTGAGTTTTGCCGACCGGTGAAATTTTAATCAATCAGCTCCGCTTCACCTTCGTTGCTCTGGTTGGTTGTAGCGCTATCCTATCGCGTGCAGAGGGAGTTTGAAAGACAGCCGTTTATCCGCCCCTCGGATTGAGCCGTCAATGGTGAGTTTCCTGATCTTGATGTGGCTCTGGCTTGTCGGGCTAATTGTGTTCCTATTGTTTTGAAAAACCCTTTTGTGATATTGAGGTGGGACACGGGTAAAATTGGGGACAGGTGTGGTGGTGTGCATAAAGACATCACTTCATAAAACGTTTACTACATTGAAACCTACCCAGAGGTACAAGTAATGATCTCACAGCGTACCATCTGTCTTGAATATAAGGTTGGCAATTCTTTTTATTTACTACAAAACAGTATCATCCTAATAGTGTGACAGCGCACAGGAGTCTTTTATATTTATGAAACTTTGAAACGTAGCTGTCACGCCTGCTCTGAACTACACAAGCAACAGAGAGAAAGAGCTGTCAGAGCTTAAACGCTCAGTCTCACTTCTCTTAGTAACACCACAGTTTTACAGGAAACTGTCATCAGCAAAGGTGAGACACATCCTCTCAGTTGCACATCCGTAACACAGACAGCGATTTAAGTGGCTTCAGATTGCCTGTCGCATTATCAGGATCTCCAGAGAAAAAGAGAATTATGCACATTTGTCACCTTTAGTCAATGCAACGCACCTATAACAGTCAACGAATGATCTCAGAGACTCAGAGAAAAAGTAGTTTTAGCAGGGAAGAAGGTTGCTATTTATTCTGACTGGGTCATATTCTCTGCGGATGCCACATGAAAGCTGAAGGAATGGTTAGTGATGTGTGATGCATGTGATGTCATGTCAGAATAAAAGCACTTCCACCAAGACATGACAGGAAAACATTTGAGTTGAGTTCCCTTAAAAAAAGGCATATATGTGCGGTACCGTCTAAAAGTCTGGGGTCAGCAATTTTTTGGTATTTTTAAATATGCATTAAATTGATCAAAAGTAATTAAAAAAATAAATAAATCCTGTCCTTTTGAACTTTTCATTCATTTAAGATGAATCATGGTATCATGGTTAAAAATGTATCAAAGCACTTGGAATCCAGGTGCAGAGTCCAAATCCAGACTATAAAATCTGACGAGAAAAGGAGAGAAACTCCTTACAGAAGAGCCTTAGATGTGGCCATACTTCTGGTGGGATGGGCTCTCACTGCCAGAGGCAAAGGAAGGTCACACGCCTCGTATGCCTCAGAGATGTAATAAATAGACAAGGACAAAGGACATGCTTTTGCTGAAGGCACAGACGCGGTAGCTGTGTTGTACCCTTTATAGATTCCAAGGCACGCCGTCACACGTCACGTGACATTGCGCCAATGCTATCAGACTTAGCTGGACATCAAAACAGAACTCGAAAGAGAACATAAATAATAATATTTTACAATATTAGTTTTTTTACTGTCCACTTAAACACATACCTTGGGTCTTTAGTGAAATTGAACAACCTAAATACATTTTTTTTTTTGGTTGATTCTACCTTCTTAGAATTCTTTAATCAATTCATTATAAACAATCTAACAAGAAATAAATAATTCAATTATAAAGGAATTGCTGTTTTCCCATTCATTTTGTGTAAAAAATCATATAGGGTCGCTTACGACCCGAGGTGTGTAGCAGTGTAAGTAGAGGTCGACCGATTCATCGGTTTAATCGGCACCAATAGCTGATTGGTGGAATAATCGGTTATCTGCAAAAAATCAATCCCCATAGTTTTTCCAGTTTGCGTCCGTTGCGGGAACGGCTGAGAAGGGTGCTGTCATTACACAGTAGCCTACGAGAGCTCTGAGAAGGGTCTGCTGGCATTATATAGCGCGAGAGCGGCCTCTAGAGGCCAAATGAAAAACTATCACTGTTTACATTAACACGTTAGGCTCCGCGCTTCACAGCACACGCTGCACAGAGCGCGCTGACACATCTGATACGCGTTTAAAACACCAACAGAGAAACGGTATGAATACAGAACACTTCAGTACATGTTGCCTAATCATTATATAGTAATTGATTTGTTGACTAGATGCTTTAGCAGGGGAAGAACAGCAGTATATGTACTTTGTCGTCATGGCTGACAGGAAGTTAACATTAGCAGCAACGGTTACCTCAAGCATTTAAAACGCTGTAAATGAGAAAAAAAAATTGATGTGAGAAACTGTATCATCCATCCAAAAGAAATATAAACACAACAGAAACGCATTAGATTTCAATACATATTTGTTATTTTTGATGAGAAAACCGTCTAGTGTTCTAAAAAAGCAAACTGTTTGGATTTATATGAAATTATAACACTTAATATAATACAATAATATTCGATTTGTAACATTAAGTAAGGTTAATAAATGCTGCAGAAGAAATATTGATTGTTAGTGTTATCTGTTTTTATGCAATATGAACTAACATGAATGATTAAGGTAGAATTGTATTGCTCGAATATTAATACATGCTGTAAAATGTACATTACATAATGCATTTAGTTAATGTAAGCTAGCTAAATAAATACATCCTTGTTAATACATGGGATTTGCAGTCTGTTACCTGGCATTTACATACATGTTTCTAGGTTATAGCTAAAGAAACATTTATTTGGAATATTTAATGTTTTAGTTATTTTCTGTAGAATTTTGTTTCTGTTAGAACTTCTCATTTTCATTTATTTATATTTACATATGCAATTTAACACATTTTCATGGTTGAGTACTTTTTATTTCTTGTAATAAAGTTCAGCACTGCTTTTTTAACTTTTTTATGCATTATTATAATTTTTTAATCTAGTATCTTTTTTTTTTTTTTTTTTTATCGGTCGATTAATCGGTTATCGGCAAGCAAGGTCCAACCTAGCTGTCGTTACCAGTAAAATACTCTCTCGGTCGACCTCTAAGTGTAAGTATATATTTATTTTTTTCTGCACAACAATAATTGAATCTTTGATGACTGAATCTCAGCTTTATTCCTCAAGGTGGCGATGTCTGATACACATTGATGAAGTGATGTTTCACTCATAGTCACAGCAGGCAGAAAACAAAAGAATAGCATCAGCAACACTTGAAATGTCTCAGCGATTTAATACTGAACGCTATCAAATATTCCTGTCACTGATGGTGGATCAGGTGAAGAAGCTGTCAGTGATGATGAAGATGATAGTTTTGAGAATATGTTTGAGATGGTGAATATGAACAGATGCTGAATGTACTGGGAAATGATGAGCTCTGATGAGGACAGTGATGATGGGATAAAACATCTGCTCATAATAAACCCTTACAAGCTCTGGAAATAAAAAACAAAACAAAAAATGTATTCTTCTATAATTGTTAATCTAAAATCAGGTGAGATTTATAGTATCATGATCCATCCGTGTTAGATAGAGAGCCGGGTCACTAAAGACCCGAATATGTAATAATGATTGGTGAAGCATTCATGCATTTAAGGGTTAAGGTGGCACAGTGGCTCAGTCCACAGTCCTTTCTGTGTGGAGTTTGCATATTCTCCGTGTCAGTGTGGGTATTCTAAATTGTCTGTACTGTGTGTGAGTGTGAATGTGTCAGAAAGGGCATCCGGTGTAAAACCAATGCCAAATCAAGTGAGTGTGAAGTGGACCCTGCAAATGAGTGGGAATAATGCTAGAAAGATGTATTTGTGATTAACTAAATGCAGTCTTTGTGAGCCTAGGAGACTTACTACTCCTACATAGGGTTGGGAATCGTGAGAAATTTTCCGGTTCCGGTTCCGATTCCGCCTAACGATTCCGGTTCCGATTCCGCCTAACGATTCCGGTTCCGATTCCGCCTAACGATTCCGGTTCCGATTCCGCCTAACAATTCCGGTTCCGATTCCACCTAACGATTCCGGTTCCGATTCCGGTTCCATTAAAATTATTAAACAAATAGTGGTAAAGGAAAAAGGCACAATACGCAACTTTAAACAATACTTTTTTGGGTTTATTACTTGCTCTCAAATTAATTTACAGTTGGCAATGTCAAAAAAAAAAAGTCCTGTACTATACATATATTACAGGATTAATCGAGCCATATGGAATTTATGGAAATTAAAATAAACATGTTCAAATTTACACCTCTGAAATTGTCTTATTGCATTTTCTCTCTCTGTTTTAGAGATGTTAACCGATGACCGTTTGACCATCAACGTTAACCGATCAAAGTTGTCGGTTAAAAAAAAAAAAGTGATCTCTAAATTAGGCTATTATAGACAGTGGACTAAACGCTACTACAGTTAGCCGTCTCATTCCAAAATCTTTTTGTGTGAAGTGAACATATCCCTCGCGCTCAATTTTTCATAACTCTCCTGTTTGTACTTAATAAACCAATAAAAACATTTGGCGCGAGGTCACAGCGTTTGGGTTTTTGGCTCACAAGGTTTGCAAAAAGTAAACACTCGAGGTTAGAGCCAGAGCTGACGACAGTATGAAGCGTGCATTCCGCATAAGATGGGCTTACATTTGGAAATATATATATATACATACATTTCAGTGGTAACACATAAGGTGTTGATCGTCTTTCTTTATTATTGTTAGCACTAACTTACCTCGAACTAAAGCGTCGTCTCTTCAGAGCTGTCATTTTCTTAAATGAGCCGCGGCAATGTTTCAAATGAGCTCATAACGCTAGACAAATGCCTTTATTTTCAACGCGATCACCATGTACCCAAACCATTTCGAAACTAATGAGCCATTGTCCTCTGATTACAAACAAGCTCCTCGGCGCTGTGTTTGCGGGACTCGAGCTGTGGGGGATTTTAAAAAAAGTGACGTGAGGGGAAAGGCGGCAGCGCTAGGACAGTGTGTGAGTGTGTGTGTGTGTGTGTGTGTGTGTGTGTGTGTGTGTGTGAGAGAGAGAGAGAGAGCGAGAGAGCGGTAGCGCGGCTCGCGGCTATGCTCCCAGCGCTTCACACACACATTGCACCAGAACCGTTTTCGGAACCGACACTCAGGAATTTCGCGCGGTTCCGGTATTTTTCAAAAATCAGTATCGGTTCTGCATAGGAACCGGTTCTCGGTTCCCAACCCTACTCCTACACTGTAAAAAAAAAAAAAATATTTAGAAAAAAAGTTACCTGGTTGCCTTAACATTTTGAGTTCATTGAAATTAAAATTTTGAGTTAATACAATGACAATTATTTGAGATTCGACAACCTTTATTAAAATATTATTAAAAGATTTTGTAGGAATATTGGGTAATTGTGTGTTTTATTTCTGATGACGCAGTGAAACATGCCAAATTGTGCTATTTTCATGATTTATCACATTGTTTATGTGGTTCAGATACAATAATATTTTGAGTTTCTATTTATTAAACAAATTTCCTTCATTGTATCAACTCAAATTTTTAATTTCAATAAACTCAAAATTTTAAGGCAACCAGGTTACTTACTTTTTTTTTTTTTACAGTGTAAGAGAAAACATTTTAAAATTCTTACCGACCCCTAACGTGAGACACTGTTTATTTTGAGCCCTACGGTCACACCTAATACAGACTGCAACTTCTTTTCCATTTTCTCAGTATGTGACAAAAGATTTTTTAACAAGATACAGAAAAAGAATCTAGCGGCTATAAATGCAGCTTGCGCGCATCGCCAACCTCATTTATTTTTCAGGTGAATGTGTGATGGCATTAGCATGTTTCAGCAAGTTCAGGATTGCCAGTTGTTAATTCGAAGCCATACTCACGCTCAATTTAAATATACATCGAGACAGAAATGTGGGAACAGGTAAAAAGTGTGGCAATTCACACTCAAGACACAAACAGCCACCGTGGATTAAGAAAGAACGTGTAAAATGAGTTAAGGTGCTGTGAACGGCATGAATAACCAAATAACCCAAAAATAGCAGGTGTGAATTCCAGAACACTTCCTGCTGTTTTAAAGACGCATAACTGTGACCACAAAATAAATACATGTGGAGAAAGCATCGTGAGCATGTCCAGTATGTGGGGTAAAGTGTGTAATCTCACCCGCAAAACATCTGGATGTTGTAGAGAGTAGGGTCCTCCTCCAGAGGTGCCAGCTGCTGAAGGCACAGCTGTTCACAGCCCCCATTAAAGCCGTCAGAACAGTCAATGCCAATGTGGTGGTCATAGCAACCGGTGCCATCCTTCATCGGGCTCAAACCAGGAGGACACTGAGAGAAAAAATCATTTCAAACATCATCTGACATGTCATAATATTACTTTTATCTTTGGTATGACGCAATTTCAGCATGCATGGCTATACTACAGCAATAAACATGATTATTGCTTAGGGCTTACAATGTGTTGTACTATTATGTATGTGTGTATAAAGATGGGGTGTTATTTCAAAACCGTTTTACAAAACCGACTCGGCCCGAGTCCAATAACAAACTTGTAGCCAATCAGCAACAATACAGCTAGTCCACGGTTCAATGCACACCTCGGTTTTTAGGTTTGGTTCGTTTTTTTTGCTATTCTATTCTTAGGCGACGGGAATAGAAAGAGGTTAAGGAGAAAATGTTTTATTGCAATACTCTTTCTTTATTTTACTTCGAAGACTTGAAAACCCTAACTTAAACTTAACACTTTACCCAAAAAACCCTTGTACACATAATATAAAATAAATCTATATAAAGATTTACAGTGGCAGCTCAGAGATGAAATCGGATGAATAAATGTAGGCTTAAATTAAAACTACATAGTCTTCAATATACAACATTTGTTAAAAGCTACTGTATTAAAGGTCTTTTTTTTTCATTAACATCAGTTTAGAGGTGAACTGTCCCTTTAAGGACAAGTGTTCACTGCGCTGCTGCTGTCAATTGAAGAACTGCTCACATCTCATATACGGACGCACGCGATTTTACTTTCACTTTGGATATAACCGACTGTGTTTATATGTTTACCTTTGTGTGTATCTGACAGTATTAGCTCAGTAAGACTGTCCAGTAATCTCGTGTGTTTGACAGACGTTTAGTGTGCGCGCTCAATTCAAAACAGTGCATAAGCACGCCAATGAAATGTTTACCGGCAAGGCTTTAAACGCGGCTAAACGCCCCTAACTTTAGTGCATATGATTGGATATTTGCTCATATCAGCGCGTAGACTCAAAGGCAAACTCAAAAAGAGCCGAAATAAACTGTGAGGAATATTTCAAACGGAGGGAAATGGAAATAATTAATTGAATGCAAAATCGAAAAAACCGCACTTCACCAGTGCATATTGAACCGTGAGTTCCGTACCGAACGGTCTAATATTATATTGAGTATTGTGGCATCCCTAGTGTCTACTATTGATGATAAGAAGAGAAGCTCAGTGCATGTCATTATTCAAAACACACGACACATGACGGACATTAGCCGAGAACTAACATATGCTGGATTTTGCTTGAATATGCTCATGTGTCATGTTCACTTTAGTTTGTGATCGTATTGTGGCTCACTTCAGCGATAATAAAGACCTGTTCATCTCCACACCGTATGGAGCATCTAAATCTCCTCACTGTGTGTTTCAAGCATCAGCTCACACAATGTGTCCCACAAGTTTCCTCTTTTCATGATCTATATAACCCTTATCCGGCCATAGTTGTAATATGTCGTTAGCTTGACTATCAAGTTGTTCATGAGAACGTTTTGTGTTTTTGTAATGTATATTCACTTTTTCATTGAATATTCTGTGGATTAGTAACACAGATTCTGCCATCCTGATCACTCTGTCGGGGTTTATTCTCCGATAACAACCGGCTGGGTGTACATTATCCCTTACTTAAACGTTCCTGAGTGTTTCAGTTAATATTCAGTAGAACACCAAGTTTGCTTTTACCAAAAGAAGAGGTATATGTGACATGATTTTTTTTTTTTTTTTTTAATTTTTTATCTTTTTTTTAAATTGTTAAATTTAAAAAATAACACCAAAGTTGCACTTCCTTGCACCTTTTTCTTCTGTCTTTTCCCCAAGCTAGTGATGCCACACAATGTTTTCTGTCAGTTTTTGGCTTCAAAAGGGATTTGTTAGGTTGTTTTTTACCTGCCCAGGATAAAATGCGCTTTCACACCTTAAGTTATAAGCTTCATACCCGCCCTCTAGCGACGGGTGCCCATACAATAGATTCAAGATGCTTACATGACATAACCTGAACATGTTGAGAAAAGCTTTCCTGCAAAAGAACCACTACCCATGTAGGAAGCCACATTCTGAAACGAGAAAGAAACTGAAATAATTCAATATTTTGTTTTCAGTGAAATTTCTACAAAAGAACAATTCTCTACAATTAGACCCTCGCTATTCAAGAATCATTAAAATGAGAGGTTGAAAGGGCATCATTTTCTATCACAGTGGGTTTGATTCACGACCACACAGCTGTTATAATACAAATGCATTCAGAGAGAGTAAAACTGTATAGCTCTTTAACAAAATGAAACTAAAGACTCTTTGTCCAATATAATTCAATTGCTAATAATCTTTGGTTATTGATACAAATTATATTTATATATATAAAAACTAAACTAAAACAAATCAGTCCATCTCACCATTATATAAACTTCACCACCTCACTTCCTCAGTTTCTTCGGTGGCAGGTTGGGTATAAAACACATTTTCTGACCGCCACCTTTTCACTTGACCTCATTCGTATTAGGGATCAAAGCCCAGATGTTGGTAATGCATCTTAGTAGCACATCTTGTCCCTGGATGCATCCGTATTGATTTTGTCAGTAAGCTACAGCTGACAAGACACCTGATTTATTACCAGCAATGTAGAGAGCGCAGGACACAGAGTCGCTTAACTCATCTGTGGCACATTCCTTAAATCACAAATTCCCAGTTTGATCAGCTGGACAGAGGACATTATCAAGGAAAGGCGAGGGTTGTGCGACAGAAAGCACATTTTTCACCTGATTTAACTGCTCATTCTCATTTGACATTATGACAGTGCTTTAAATGTGCAATACTGAATAAAAAAATAATAAAAAATTAGTAAGTAGATACAAAAAAAAAAAAAAAAAGTAAAGATTTTGCACGTGTTTCTCAGCAAGACCGACAAGGAAATGTGTGCTTTATGTGATTTTACCAAGTCAGGACTATTAAATGAATAAGCTAGAGATTTAGTGTAAATGCATATACATTTTTTCACAACCACCTAAACTATACTGACAAAAGTATTGGGCCGCTCCTCAAAATCACTGAGTTCAGGTGTTCAATCTCTTCATGGCCACAGGTGTATAAATCAAGCTCTAGGCCTGCAGACGCTTCTACACACATTAGTGAAAGAATGGGTCGCTCTCAGGAGCTCAGTGAACTCAAGCGTGGGGCCGTGATAGGCTGACACCTGTGCAATAAGTCCATTCCTGACATTTCCTCACTACTAAATATTCCACGCTCAACTGTTAGTGGGATTATAACAAAGTTTTGATTGGGAGCAACAGCAACTCAGCCATGAAGTGATAGGCCAGGTAAAATCCCAGAGTGGGGTCAGCACATGCTGAGGGTCATAGTGCGCAGAAGTTACCAACTTTATGCAGAGTCAACAGCCTCAGCACTCCAGACTCCTGTGGCCTTCAGATGAGCTCAAGAACAGTGCAGAGAGCTTCATGGAATGGGTTTCCATGGCCGAGCAGCTCATCTAAGTCTTACATCACCAAGAGCAATGCAAAGTGTGGGATGCAGTGGAGTAAAGCAGCCGCCACTGGACTCTAGAGCAGTGAGACGTGTTCTCTGAGCGACCAATCATGCTTCAGTCTGACAATCCCATGGACGAGTCTGGGTTTGGCAGTTGCCAGGAGAACGGGACTTGCCTGACTGCATTGTGCCAAGTGTAAAGTTTGGTGGAGGATGGATTATGGTGTGGGGTTGTTTTCCAGGGGTTGGGCTTGGCCCCTTAGTTGGAGTGAAAGGAACTCTTAATGCTTCAGCAAGACAATTTGGTCAATTCCATGCTCTCAACTTTGTGGGATCAGTTTTGGGACGGCCCCTTCCTGTCCCAGCATGACTGCGCTCCAGTGCACAAAGCGTCGCTCCATAAAGACATGGATGAGGAGTTTGGTGTGGAGGAACTTGACTGGCCTGCACAGAGTCCTGAGCTCAACCCGATAGAACAGCTTTGGGATGAATTAGAGCGGAGACTGAGAGCCAGGCCTTCTCGTCCAACATCAGTGCCTGACCTCACAAATGAGCTTCTAGAAGAATGGGCAAAAATCCCCATAAACACACTCCTAAACATTGTCCCAAAAGACGTCCTAAAAATCTTGGCAATATAATGTATCATGTACATAAAAAATACATTAATAAAGTTCTGTAGTTGAAGAAAATAAAATATTTGGGAAATAAAAATATATTCAGATTGAAATATATAATATAAATAATAACAATGTAATATAATATAATTTATATAAAATGACAAAGGATTACATTAAAATCCATCAAAATATATTTATGTAATTATATTTGAACAACAATATCAGCATATTATTTGCATATTTTATAACATTTACAAGTATTTATGAAATGTCCTTTAGTAGCTCTATACACTGTATAGAAAAACCATGCTTTTGTAGAAATGGAACAATTCTCTTCAATACCCTTTTTAGTGGACTAAAATGTAAAATGCCTCAGTGCCAACCGAGGTCAAATACATATTTACGGTGATTGATTCTGCCGTCTATTCCAATCTTTTCTTTGTGACCAGATTTAAAAAGAATGGATGAGTCAAAGCATTAGTGTGAGGAAATGGGCAATTTATAATAATTATTTAAAATGCACTGCTCAGATTTGAAGAGAATGAAAGCGTGCATGAAAATGGCTAGAACAGCTTGTACAATTCACAAAAAAAAAAAAACCTGGGAACTTGTTCTGGAATGCCCTTGCGTCCATCTAAAAGCGAATAATGCAATTCCTGAGTCATAGTTCAATATTATTGCCGTCTTCTCTCTGAGCTCAAAGCATCCTTGATTGAAAAGCACTTTGTAGCACAGACGACATGGTGAGACAGTTAATGATGCCAGAGAAGTCATGAAGGTTTTAAATTCAAGATAAACTGAAAAAGCCCTGAACTACTGAGCCTTTTAATCTCATTTCCAAATGGGGATCTAGTCCCACCGCTTTCCAAAGCTTATGAGAATTGCCCATGTGATTTTGTCATATAGGAACAAATCCCTTTCAGACTGTCGGATAAGCTATGCAAATCTAAAAACTGAAATTTTTTTGTGTGTTGTTGTTAAAAAAAGCCGTAAAGGAGGGAGAGAACAAAGGAGAAAGAATGTAATATATATATATATATATATATATATATATATATATATATATATATATATATATATATATATATATATATATATATATATATATATATATAATATTATAGACAGACAGACAGACAGACACAGACAGACACAGACAGACAGACAGACAGACAGACAGACAGACAGACAGACAGACAGACACACACACACACACACACACACACACACACACACACACACACACACACACTTCCCCATACCCCTAAACATACCCATCACAGGAAACATTCTGTATTTTTACTTAAAAAAAATAAA
Source organism: Pseudorasbora parva (assembly GCF_024679245.1). NCBI lineage: Eukaryota > Metazoa > Chordata > Actinopteri > Cypriniformes > Gobionidae > Pseudorasbora > Pseudorasbora parva. Next base: position 2,225,182 of record NC_090180.1, read on the forward strand.
ATAAATCATCCTGTATGATTTATAAGCCTTTTAAAAAAGTGGGAAAAAAGTGCACACACACACACACACACACACACACACACGCACGCACACACACACACACACTACTTGTTTCTTGCCACATAAACCCATGCTGAAACCCATAAGGTATCAGATTTACTGACAACATTTGCAAAACGTCCAAATCGTAAACGCGCAGAACAAGTTTTTATTTATTTTTTTATTTATTTTTTTGCACCCTGATAATTAAACAACAGATTGTCATTATTTTTTAACAGTTTTCCACTGCCTACTGAGTGCTACAACAAAGCAATCATCAAATCAGTGTAATTACCATATAAAGCTTAAATTAAATTTAAGAAAAAGAGAGCCAGAATTATAGCAACAATTATGTTTTTACTAATAACACTACATTTAATCACTGACAGAGTTAACAAACTAATATATACAAAAAAAATCTGGTATGGTTTGAGCAAATATATTATTTTTCTTCTTATTCAGTATGGTCAACCCGAAAGTCTTGCTTTAGGGATTCTAGCCGGCTCCATTAGCATGGCCAAATGTCTGCTGGCCCCGACTGTCCCTCTACAGCAGTCACAGAGATGGAGACAGTCCTTTATAAGCACCTTTTGATCCTGGGAGGAAAGGTAAAAACCAGTGGTGTTTGCTCCCCGCTGAGCATCTGGATCACTCCTACAGAGATTGCACTCTGGAGACCTTTGCCAAGAATTGACTAGGAACTCAGAAGTGCTTAACAGCCAGAACATGATCGGAGACAGAAGAGCATTTGGAGACGGTGAGTGGGCTGCCGATGGAGAATCATCAGTAAAGCGGAGAACTCCAGCACCCGCGGATGACCTTTACTCAAGCATACTCAGGTCAGAATGCTTTCTTCCTTTTTCTTTTTTATTAATTTTATTTTTATGAAAATGCATATGTACCACAACCATGATAATTTAAATAAATGGCAAACAATTGTGAAATCTCACTCTCACACACTCTCTCACACTCTCTCACACACACACACACACACACACACACACACACACACACACACACACACACACACACACACACACACACACACACAAACCTACCCATCACAGGAAACATTCTGAAATTTTACTTTCTCAAAAAAACTCATCCAGTATAATTTATACGATACTTTGCTCATGGGGACCAAAAATGTCCCCACAAGGACAACACAAATGTCCCCACCCCCCCCACACACAGAGACACAAACAGACACACTCACACACGTTTGTTTTTGTGACATATGCGGACAATCCATAGGTGTGATGGTTTTTATACTGTACAAACTGTATTTTCTATACCCTTACACTGCCCCTAAACCTACCCATCTCACACACGCACACGCACACGCACACGCACACACAGCCCCTAAACCTACCCATCACAGGAAACATTCTGCATTTTTACTTTCTCATAAAAACTCCTCCTGTGTGATTTATAAGCCTTTTGAAAAGTGGGGACATGGGTAATGTCCTCATATTTCACCCTCTCCTGTAATACCTGTCATACCCATTGTATGTCATTATACTTATTTGTGTCCTCATATGTCACAAAAACATGCCCACACAAACACACACACACGCATGCCTAAAAATGCCCTGTACCAGTATCTGTCAGCAATATCAAAAAGTCTCTGAACACGCTTGGCTGGCTTGCTCAGATCTAGAGAGGATCCAATTTGTTTTCCATGTTGACGGCTGGACGTGCGACGGGCACCCTGATGTGTCCCACAAAAGCTCTCAACACCTAGTGCGCAGGAGGGGAAGAACTAATTAATCACATCATCATTTAGCGATTATCAGAGTATTTCCAAAACTAGCGCACTGTTCCTCTCCCCAGGAGTGCTATACATCAGCCAGAGCAGATCGCAGCGAGTCCGCGCATGCAGACTGCTATATTAACACACACACATTCACACACACACGCAGCAGTGGCACGGCTGTCCTCAGACAAGGTGTTAATTGATTAGGGGTGGAATGAGGCTCTCGGGGGGGCCGTAGCGAGCTCTTATGATTGGACAGATTGAAGCATCATTTTTATAGCTTCAGTCATCTGTTAATTACAAAGCATCAAGCTATGGGCACAACAGAAGGGTGTGTTCTGATTAAGAGGAGCGGGATGAATATAGAGCTGGAATTTCTGCTAAATATGGAGGAGGCCATAACATCTGTTTCATCAGCATTAGGTTTGGAGCTGTCCATCCAGCTTTACCTGAAGGAAACATCAGGGCTTGCAAGGTAGCAGATAAATACATACAAACAGATGCAAGACAGAAGAGATTAATCCATCACATTTCAGTGTGTAAGCAATACACCTAATCATCCTCATCATAAATCCATCCGAACAACAGAAGACACAGGAACGCATTAAGTTACTGTCTAATGCTCAATATCATCAAGAGTAATTTTATTCAAGCATGAAAAAAATAATAAATAAAACTAACCAAGTGATATTTATAAATTTATTTACATAAATAAGAGCTACATGTTAGTAAAAAATGAAGTGTTATAAAATGAGCCCACAGGGAATAACATCAGAAAATAAAAACAGCTATATATATATATATATATATATATATATATATATATATATATATATATATATATATATATATATATATATATATATATATATATATATATATATATATATAAATATTAATATAAGTGAACCTGGAGCACAAAACCAGTCGTGCGTCTCACGGGTATATCTGTGGCAAAAGCCAACAGTACACACTGCTACACACACACACCGCCCCTAAACCTACCCATCACAGGAAACATTCTGCATTTTTACTTTCTTAAAAAAACTCATCCTGTGTGATTTATAAGCCTTTTGTAAAGTGGGGCCATGGGTAATGTCCTCATATTTCACCCTCTCCTGTAATACCTGTGTCATACCCATGGCATTATACACATTTGTGTCCTCATGTGTCACGAAAACATGCCCACAGACATGCACGCGCACGCACACACGCGCGAAATTATCCATTTTTCTTTTATGCTGAAAATCATTATGATATAAAGATCATGTTCCACGAAGATGTTTTGTAAATGTCCTACTGTAAACATATCACAATATATATTATTAGTAGTAATATGCATTGTTAAGGACTTTTGTTTTGGACCCTCAGATTCCAGATTTTTAAATAGTTGGATCTCCAAATAACAAACCATACATCAACGGAAAGCGTATTTATTCGGCTTTTAGGTGACGCTTAAATCTCAGTTGCAAAAAATGGACCCTTATGACTGGTTTTGTGGTCCAGGGTCACATATAATGGGATGTGCCCATCCTCATTTGGCTTCTATGATTTTCCCTAATAGAGTAAAAAAAAGCATGGAGAGCACCGGCTTTAAAGATTAGTTGCAATTTTGCATGTTTGGTCAGGATTTAAACACTTAAACAAAAACTATAGTACTTAAATTTAAAGAACTAATACATTGTTAAAACAAACGTGTAAGTCACTTAAGGCGGGCGTACACGGTGTGATTTTTGCTGTCGTACGACAGTCTCTCTCTCTCTCTCTCTCTCTCTCTCTCTCTCTCTCTCTCTCTCTCTCTCTCTCTCTCTCTCTCTCTCTCTCTCTCTCTCTCTCTCTCTCTCTCTCTCTCTATCTCTCTATCTCTCTCTCTCTCTCCCTCTCTCCCCCTCTCTCTCTCTCTCTCTCTCTCACACACACACACACACACTTCTCTGCTTTTCAACAAATCATTGCACACATCTTTTTTTTTTTTTGTATCTGAAACTATAGCAGCAAAATTAAAAGCTCCGGTGAAGACACATATCTTCATGTGAAGAACAGAGTTGATCTTGATGTTTTAGTCGCTGAAACGAAGATCCCACTTCCCCATGAACGAACTCATTCATAACTCATTCATAACTCATTCAAATGATTCAAAAGACTCTTGAGCATGACGCAATTGGTCACAAGACACACGAGAGCCAATGACATTTCACTATGAAATCTGACGTAACAGGCGGCAATATTTGAAATATGATTTCATATTTCAATGGAGATGGAGATGCTGATCACTTTTGGGGATTTTCTTCATGCAAATCAATCGTTTGGCCTCGGAAAACATGGATTATTTATGTCATGTTCACACACATGGGTAGGTTTAGGGATGGGTTGGGTTGGATTACATGTTAAAAGTGTCTAAATAGCATAAATAAGATAAATGTAAATGAAATTATGCTTGCTGATTTAATTGAGAATCACACTCCATGTCATAATGGCAAAATCATAAATCAATAAAATTTCACCATGACGATAACAAAATGTACGACTGAAAATCGATTGAAATGTTTTAACTCATCATCTTGTAATGCATGTCATTCCAGTTTTACTAAGTATGAATTATCATATGCATTGAAAGACAACAATACTCAAGCACAGTAAAAGCCACAATCTCACTTCTCTCCTGCACGAGTCTCTTCAGGGCTTAAGCCGGGCGTACACCGTGAAATTTTTGCAGTCGTTTGCTCACACTCGAGTGGAAATAGCTGATGCTCGTATGGTCGCGGCTTGTAGTGTGTGAGAGGAATTACAAAACGAACATGTTACAAGCATCTCATAACCTCACGATAATTTTGAAACATGTCGGCTTTTCAACAGTGTATAGGCTGTTCCCTGTTGCAAAATCATACACAACCCCATCACATAGGCTAAATCTAGTATTATTAGACTATAGCTCAGTGGCTGCAACCATACAGCATGCGCATACACTGTTACACACACACACCGCCCCTAAACCTACCCATCACAGGAAACATTCTGCATTTTTACTTTCTCATAAAAACTCCTCCTGTGTGATTTATAAGCCTTTTGTAAAGTGGGGCCATGGGTAATGTCCTCATATTTCACCCTCTCCTGTAATACCTGTGTCATACCCATGGCATTATACACATTTGTGTCCTCATGTGTCACAAAAACATGCCCACACACACACACGCGCACGCACGCACACACACGCGCACACACAAACACACGCACACACAAACACACTCTCTCTCTCTCTCTCTCTCTCTCTCTCTCTCTCTCTCTCTCTCTCTCTCTCTCTCTCTCTCTCGCGCTCTCTCTGGTGGTTTCTGTTGAAAGGAATGGCTGCTATTCTCTGCTTTTCAACAAATAATTTGCACACAAAAATATTTTTTTCTTTCTTTTTCCTCTCAGAAGAAAGCAAAACTGAAAGCTCCTGTCTATGTGTTTAGCGCCAACACTCACGTGATTGCCGCCGGCTCGCCGTCCGGTACAGTCGTGCTGCTTTGACTCCATTATCAAGTTAACTGACTAGTGTGCAATATCTCACGACCTCCTGAGTATCCAAACTCGCACAATGTATGGCGCCTTTACTGTACATGAATTATGAGTGTCCAGAACTTCTGATTGAGGCTGTGACCTCCTAATTAAACTCCTTTCCACAAATATTTAGAAATAAAAACAGTTTTTTTTATTAGTCTTATTAAGCACAAACAATCATACAACCATAATCAAAGTACTCTCTTAATAATCAAAGTGCAAACAGAGACTAAGAGGCGGTTACAACTACACAGCCCAGCCTAAGATAGCTTTGATATTGGGGAGAGGTTATTGTATGCAGCCTAATTTGCACTCATCAGGGAGCTCGCATTTTACTTTCCCTTTCAAATTTGTGATTGCATGTACTCTTGCTGCGTCCCAATTCACCTACTGATACTGCGACCTACACGTATGTGCTCTTTTTGTGAAGAAAAAGTACATACTTTTGAGTGTGTAGCAAGCTTTGGGACATACTACTTTGTCATCTTTCACAGAGTCTGTCTAGTTGCGTGCATCCTGTCAACGTTAAAATTATCAACATTTAATTTAATTTCCTATCGCATGGGAGAGAAGTGTAGTGGCACGTTGATCTGCCATGTGTGTGTCTTTAATGCAGACTCTCCTTGTGTGTTTGTAATTTAAATATAATGATGCATTTAAAAGGTAATGGCTAAACGTGTCATTACAAAAGTTTCAGGTACAATAAGTAAGGGCTAATGTCCACCCAGCCGGTTGTTATCGCAGAATAAACCCCGACAGAGTGATCAGGACCCCGATGCGAAGCGGAGGATATTGATATTGAGGATATTGATAGGATATCAAGATATTGTCTTGAGGTTAAATATTTTATTAGCTCTTCCGCAAAGCTTCTGCGAAGAAAAAGAGTTCCAACCTGCTTTTAGCCTTTATCTATTGCTGCTAAATGTTGAAAATGAATGCTGAAAGGGTTAGTTCACCCAAAAATGAAACCAAGCCTCTGATTTACTCACCCTCAGGTCATTATAGGTGTTTATGACATTCTTCTGTCAGACAAATACAATCAGAGTTATATTTAAAAAGTCCAGGCTAACGTTAATCCCAGCAGTAGTTGTAGTTGTGTTTGAAGTCCATAAAAAATGCAGCTGTCCGTCAAATAACGTGCTCCACACGACTCCGATGGGTTAATAGAGCCTTCTGATTCCAATCGATGCGTTTGTATCAGAAAAATATCCATATTTAAAACTTTATAAAGGAAACCCGCCCTGAAGTCTTCCATTGTAACCCACGGCTGTTTAAGCCACAAGATGGCGCCAGCGTTAAGCACAGAAGTAGATCCGGTCAAGATAACTCGCAGTACCCGGATGAGCGGTGTGTGTTATCTGGAAATAACATACCGCTGGAATGCGCGATTGACCAATCAGAATCAAGTATTTCACAGAGCCGTGTAATAAAATGTGGATAACACTGAATGAATATATTTTTGTCAGGTTAAATACTGATAATTGGTCATTCAGACCCCTTTATCTAAGGGTGCGTTCACACTTGTAGTTCGGTTCGTTTGGTTAGTTTGGTCCGGACCAAAAAACAAAAACAAACATAATAGTCCTGGTCCGCTTAGCGTTCACACTGGCATTTTTAACAGCGAACCTAAAGTTACCGAACCAAAGGCACAGGGAGACGCTCACAACCTGATTGGTCGGTTTATATGACGTAGGAGCTCGTTTACCGAACATGCAAAACAATGCTGTGTGCGGATTACACGCGCGGGCATTTTATGCGTGTACATATGACATTATTTTTTACCAGAGAACTCATGAAGAGCTCATGAAATGTTCAAACCAACGTTGTGTGCTGGATTAAACGCGATCATTTTATGCGTGTACATGTGGCATTATTTTTACCCGCTGAGAACTCATGAAGAGCTCATAAAATGTTCAAAACATTCAAAACAGCAGCAGGATTTCCTCCGTTGTGCAAAAGAGACGGCCGTTCTGTCGTCTGTACCTGCTAATAATGGGCAACACAGGAACTTTGATGAGAAGAGCCAGGTTTGCTTTTTGTGTGTTTTTTCTAGCATTTTCGAAACATGCTCGTCAGACCAAATATTGATGAGGCTCTTCCTCGTTGCTCTACGTTTGCCCTCTAACGTTAAAGTTACTCATTTTGGATACAACGATCTTTCCGCGTCGTCAAATCAGCTGCATTATGCGTCTCATCTTGTGACATTACGTCCGGTTTTTGGTCCGTTTACATGTCTTTGGTCCGTGTTGCGTTCATATATCAATCGAACCGCACCAGAGTTCGTTTGGAAGCGGACCGAGACCCATCTTTTTAGCGCTCTCGGTCCGCTTGTTTGGTTCAGATGGCAGCCTTCACATATGTTCAAATGAACCGCACTAACCGAGCAACCGCACCAGGGTTCGTTTTAATCGAACCAAACATGACAAGTGTGAACGCACCCTAAATCTCTCTACTTAGCCGTCAGACTCGCACTCGTTTGTAGTTTTTAACACTTAATTCACGTTTGTAGTTCTAATCGAATCCTCGGTTGCGGTTGTGGTAGGTTGTGGTTGTGTAATATCAGCAGTGTTGTGCATGAACGCGCTCATTGACGTTCACTTAACACGTTCATATTTTCGCCGAACGCTGAACTGAACGAATCACTTTTCATTCAATGAACGTGAACGAGAGCGGTGCTCACTCTGGCAGGAATGAGCAGCATGCGCAGTTCACGTTCACGCTCATTTGGAACTTAGGTTTTACGACACGACTGTTTACAGCAAACACCTTGATGGTCCAGCATCATGACTAGTGCTAGTACTACTTCACGTGATTGAAACTTAGCTACTGCTGAAGCCAGTTTTGAAGAGCACTTAGCAGAGTTTTATGTACAAACTAACTTTTTTTGTGCAAACTGTGCCCACCGGGACTAAACAAACAAGTACTTACGTCAGCCACATCGAGCTCAAATTTGAAACGACAAATCGAGTTACGCCATCTGAGCTATCTTGGCAAATATATGCTGGATTTTTGTCAGTAGACTGATCTTTTCCCCATGAACCTGAATATACCTTATTTTTAAGTCCTGTAATTTGGTTCATGCTGGCTAAATAAAAGTTTCACTGAACATACAGTATACCTTGACTGCACCTTGTTGTTTCCAATTTCTACATATCATGATTACACATTATTTAAGGGATAAATATTATTTTTCTCCTGGCTATAATAATTGTCTCTTGTTTATTGGTACAATAATTTTGATTAGTTTTGGAGTGGCAGTGATTTGCAGCTGGTAATGGATGGTAAAGAGGTTCTATTGAGTAAGATGGTGGCCTATCTTAAAAAGAATTTAACAAATGAACGTGAACTAGTTCATTTTTAGATATGTGAACTGAACTTTGAGCTAGTTCTTTTTAGGTATGAACTGGCACAACACTGAATATCAGCCGTTAGAGTGCGCATCGATCCGCACTTCATATTCTGACCGGAAATGGTAAACCATCCGGGTATCTTTCGAATACTCTTTTCAACATATATGGGATATTACTAATTCTATTTTCAAATACTATTTAGGACGGATAGTATGTGAATTGGGACGCAGCATCTGTGTATAGGGAGAGGCGGTGCTGGATGCGCAGAGAAGATGTTTACAGTACATTTGAAGCACAATCATTTACTTGAATTAAATGATTTCTATTTCTATAAAACAAAGTAAAACAACAGTAGAGATATGACATAGCAGTGGCATCTTCTATCCTAATTTCACACTCTAATAATGCTGGGTTAAAAACAACCCAAGTTGGGTTGAAAATGCACCGACCCAACAATTGAGTTGTTTTAACGCAATGGTTGAGTTGTTTTAACCCAATGGTTGAGTTGTTTTAACCCAGTGGTTGGGTTAAATGTTGCTTAAGACAACCCAATTGCTGGGTAAGAACAACTCAACCATTGGGTTAAAACAACCCAATTGTTGGGTCGGTGCATTTTCAACCCAACCTGGGTTGTTTTTAACCTAGCATTTTTTTAGAGTGCATCATCATGCTCTGTCACGGCGATATCGCAAGACAGCTTTTCATTTTCATATTTTAATATCGCGAGATCTCGTCACACCCCCTTGACACCCTGAGGATTCAGAGGCTTCATTATAACACAATCAATGCAAATATCTCTCAAATTAAACACCATGGACAGGAACAGATATCCAATAAGGCTTGTGTTGGACACGCACCTGAACAAATCCTGATTCAAATACTCATAAACATAAGCAGGAGATCATGAATGAAGTGAGTGTCAGAAAGATGGATGAGACACAGCACTTTTCATAAACCCTGGATGAAACAATCCTCCCATCAGCAAGGCCAGCCAAACACACTAATCACGGCGCATGCCAGAGTGAGAAATCAAACACTTTAAGCGTACCTCGGCCAGATGGTGAGTGAAATCAGAGACCCTGGCTCATTTCATGGCTGCTTAACAGCCACAAGTAAAGGGAGAGAGCGTGAGTGTGATGTAAAAGAAGAAGAAATGGAAGAAACAAACAAGATTTTCCATGGTAAGTCAAATGAACTCCTTCGGCAGACAAAGAAGGCCTAACTTATAAAAGTAAACACTTTTTTCATATATATATAAAAATGAGTACAAGGGGGTATCCTTTCTTCACATTTGCAGAAACATTGTGAAGCTTATGATGGCACAGGCATGGGAACTGTTCATTTTATCTCTGTTTTGAGTCTATGACAGTTTGTAAACGAGTAAACAGAGAAAGCATCAAACGAGAGATAAGGAGAGGGCTGGAAGTGGCAGGAAAAGAGATGAATGTGTAATATCCGAAGGGTGACAGACAGACAAGGGAACAACAAACAAATGGAGCTGCAAGTTTAACACTATCTATCTATCTATCTATCTATCTATCTATCTATCTATCTATCTATCTATCTATCTATCTATCTATCTATCTATCTATCTATCTATCTATCTATCTATCTATCTATCTATCTATCTATCTATCTATCTATCTATCTATCTATCTATCTATCTATCTATCTATCATCTTTCTATCCATCCATCCATCCATCCATCCATCCATCCATCCATCCATCCATATATATATATCCGTTGAGGCATGGTCTCCACTAGACCCCTGAAGGTGTGCTGTGGTGTCCGGCACCAAGATTTTAGCAGCAGATCCTTTAAGTCCTGCAAGTTGTTAGGTGGGGCCTCCATGGATCAGACTTTTTGTGTTTAAACATTACCCTCACATACAAATCTTTATAAATCAAAATTACTTAATTCAAGAGCAGTGAGTGATTTATTCTTTTCTTTGTCTATTTTAATACCTCTATAATTTTAGAGGTGAACTGTCCCCTTTAACTCTTGTGTGGTGTTCATATTTTTGTTACTCAGCGAGTGTTCGTGGGTCTGGTGGACCCGCTGCATTTTTGGGTTTTTAATTCAACACAATCTAAAATGTTATGTTAAAATACTCAACAGATGTTTACTTCATCCCAATTACAAGCAATATGAACAGCATATATGGTTAATATTCTCTCTTTACCTTTGTTAGATCACATTTAAGAATTGCAACCTCGTGTGGGAACGGCAGGGGTAGAAACAAAACTCACTCTAGCACTCTCTCACACTAACACACAATCCCTCTCTCACACGCACACACACACAAAAACCACACACACACACACACACACACACACACACACACACACACACACACACACACACACACACACACACACACACACACACACACACACACACACACACACGGATATAGGTGTATGGTTACTCTCCATAGGCATAATGGTTTTTCTAATGTACAGACTGTATAATCTATGCCCCTACACTAACCCTACCCATAAACCCACCAATCAGAGAAAACTTTTGGCATTTTTTGAACTTCAAAAAACACCATTTAGTATGTTTTAGTGTGAGGACACAGATGTCGTCATAAACCATGTTTACGTTGTAATACCCATGTCATTATACACATTTGTGTCCTCATAAACCACACACACACTAACAGCAGGCCCTGACAGGAGGAGGACAGAGTAAAGGTACACAGGACCAACAATTCACACACTTTTATTAGCCCCGGGTCCAGTGGACCCGAACATCCTGTGTGTAATATAAATGTGTAGAGGGGTGTACAGTCATTGAAAATGTCTTCTGATAAATATTCCTCACAGAAAATGAGCCAAGGCCAATGAGTCTCAGTTTGAAAAAATAATTAATCATATCATTTTTCTTTTGATAAAATATTAAAACAGCTCCAACAGACCCGAACACCATACAAGGACAAGCGTTTTCAATCACTAGTCTGTGCTGCTAAGACCTGCTCGCATCTCACAATCACTTTAGACATAACCGACTGTGTTTATATATGTTGTGTTTGACAGTATTAGCGCAGTGAGACTACTCAGTCCAGTAATCACGTGTGTCTGACAGGAGCTCGCTCAGCGCATGTAAAACGCAAATGAAATGTTTAATGGCAAGGCTTTAAAATACCCTAACTTTAGTGCATATGATTGGATATTTGCTCATATCAGCGCGTAGACTCACAGGCACACTCAAACAGAGCCGAAATAAACTGAGAGAAATATCTCAAACGAAGAGAAATAGAAATGATTAATTAAATGCAAAAAAAAATAAAAAATGCACTTCACCAGTGCGTATTAAACCGTGAATGTCGTACCGAACGCTTCAATATTATATTGAGTATTGTGGCATCCCTAATGCATATTAATGCCTTTATGTTGACATATGCAATAAATGTAAGTAATTATGTGACATAACATAATTAGCTAATTAGCTTGATTAGTTTCATGACCACTCACCACACAGCCAGTGGAGTCCAGCTTGCGATCAGAGATGCAACGGAAATTTCGGCTGCAGCCTCCGTTGTCTTTCGAACAGTCTCGCACCGGCCCGAAAGAGTCGAGCAGAACCTCCAGACTGTCGAAGGACGAAGAAATCATCAGCTCCTCCCTGATGAACAATGATGCATAGAAAACTCAGTTAGTAATGGCAGGTTAATTATGCAGCAAACAACCCCTAGGAAAACGCATGGATATATTCTGCTTGCTATTATATTATATTCACTTTACATACACAGAATATTATATCCAAGTAAAGAATTGGATATTAAAGAGGGACGTAATGTGAAGTAGAAAATGACTGTTCTTTGTCTTCTCCACATCTTCGTAAATCCAGTTAAAGAGAAAAGCTTTGCCGAGCAGCAAAAGTAAACAACGGCACTGATGGCTAAACCTTGAACAGATGAACTCCATTGCTCTGACCTTGGTTTCCGCTATGTGGCTGGAAAATTGCATTGGGCGATATCCCCCTCCTCTTTCTAGAGCACTTGAAACATCCAAATATTTATCATTACTATGAAATATGAATGGGCACTGGTCATGACGAAGGAGCAAACCAGTGACCTTTTATTGTCTAATATATTTTAAGAGTGTGAAATCACCGGGCTGCGGGAGAAGTGAAGTGCTGTGATAAATGTGTTCATAGTTCTGCTACTGCGATTTCAGCTTCAAGAGAGAAATTCTGCCTTTACGTTCCAAGCTTTTTTTTTCTTCTGTTTTTGTTGTTTGTTTGAAACAATTCTCAAACAGTCATCTGGAGGAATTTCACTGCCAGTGTTTAAAAATGATGTGAATGACAATCAAATAAGTACACGTATATATATATATATATATATATATATATATATATATATATATATATATATATATATATATATAGATATAGATATAGATATAGATATAGATATTATACACGTATATATATAATATATATAATATATATTATACACGTATATTTATATATATATATATATATATATATATATATATATATATATATATATATATATATATATATATATATATATATATATATATAAATATATATATATATATATTATACACGTATATATATAATATATATTATACACGTATATTTATATATATATATATAAATAAATATATATATAGATATTATACACGTATATATATAATATATATTATACACGTATATTTATATATATATATATATATATATATATATATATATAGTAAAAAAAATGTTTTTTGTTGGTTTAACTTAAAAAAGTAAGTAACCTGGTTTCCTTTAAAATTTTGAGTTTATTGAAATTAAAAATTTGAGTTGATACAATGAAGGAAATTGGTTTAATAAATAGAAACTCAAAATATTATTATATCTGAACCACATAAAACGTGATAAATCATGAAAGTAGCACAATTTGGCACGTTTCACTGCGTCGTCAGAAATAAAACACACAATTACTCAATATTCCTACAAAATCTTATTAATAATTTTTTAATTAAGGTTGTCGAATCTCAGAAAATGTTCATTGTATTAATTCAAATTTAAATTTAAATTTAAATTAACTCAAAATGTTAAGGTAACAGGTAACACTTATTTTTCGAAATAATTTTTTTACAGTATATATATATTTAGAGCACCGAGTGATTTTCTCTTTGTCTTTTGTTGTTTTATTAACATCATTTTAGAGGTGAACTGTCCCTTTAAGGACAAGTGTTTTCGACCTGCTCGCATCTCATATACAGACACACACGATTTTACTTTCACTTCAGACATAACCGACTGTGTTTATATGTTAACCTTGTGTGTGTTTGACAGTATTAGCGCAGTAAGACACTTAGTCCAGTAATCTTGTGTGTTTGACAGGCTTTAGTGTGTGCTCAGCTCATATAAAACAGTGCATAAGCACGCCAATGAAACGTTTAACTGGCAAGGCTTTAAAATGCATGCTTTGGTGATTGTGAATAACTATAGTGTCCCGTAAGTATAACTCTCTGACACCAGCATTTCAAGTGTGGCTAAAAAAAACCTAATTTTAGTGGATATGATCGGATATTTGCGTATATCAGGGCGCAGTTCCGAGAGAAATGGAAATAAATAATTACATGCAAAATCAAAAAATTGCAATTCACAAGCAAGTATTGAACCGTAAATGCTACTATTTGTTTTCAATGCAATGCAAACTGTTTATGCAAACTAAATAAAATAAAATCCTTCAATACTTTGAAGAACTAAAGGCGTTTTGGTTATAATTTCACCGGTAATGATTTCATATAATCTTAAGTAAAAAAAAGAAAAAAAAAAAGAAGTGTTTTAAAGCTGCTGTTCGTAACTTTTTTTGTGTTCAAGATTTACAAAAATTATATAATGAGAATGTACAACATGAATCCATTTTCCAAACCGTGTTTTTGTCTTACCCTGAGTCATTATGGTACACTTATAATAAGTGTTTATATTGGGACTATTTCAGGCCAGACTGGTCGGTACTGCTGCGGAGGAGCACAGTCCCTGCGTGATCCGCCATAGACATAAACAGAGAGAAGTAGCTCCGGCTGCAATGTTCTTCCGCAAGATGCATGCAGTTCTGTTTATTAACCACTAGAGCGCAAAAAGTTACGGACTGCAGCTTTAACCTTCTCTTCAACTGTTAGTATTTAAGATTTACTAACAGCTTGTGCCAGTGCAAACCCTCACTGGCGTTAAAAATACTACTAGGATTTAATAAAGATGTGCAGTGATAAATTAGTGCTGAAAAGACATGGACAGTTATTTTATTGGCTAATTTTACTGCATATGCATGTAGGAGTTTTCCTTTCGGATGCAAAATGTATGTGAGTAGAGTATTTAAATGAATCACACAAGGTTTGCACTCATTTATCTACTGGTGTTTGAACACTTATTTACCGCCCAACCCAAAAAACGTGTGTTAAACCAGACGCTAACGGACATTGCGCTGGTAATTATGATCCAGCTGAGTCTGTTAATGTGTGTATCGTCAGTAGATGCCAAACTGTCCCCTCCCATCGCCGCTTTTATGGAATTGGTCTCCCACACTAAATTGTTTAGTAAATCTGGCCCTTAGTGTCTATTGTTACTGCAGTTAGTTTGCTTGATTTGTCAGAATCATAAAGCAATCTGTGCTAAAATGTGTCAATTATAATGTGCCACATTTAAATGACTGGGGACTGTGTAATATAAAGATGGGAATAACTGTCCATGCAAAATCAAGAACATTCAATTCCTCATATATGACGTCTCTAAAAACAAGCTAATAAAAAAGTATACCCTATTTTTCTGTTATAATGCAGACGAAAAATAATTGGGAATTACTTGCACTTGCTTTCTCAGCATCATTTCACAGTGAATGCCCACCTTACTTAATAAAGACCATTGCGGTTCTCACCTCAGGTTCCCACTTCCACCAATCTTAGCTAAATACTGGGAGTACCAGAGAAAGCAGACCTTTTAAAGCCGTGATGTTATGGTTGTTAGGGGAAGATGTTATCGTAATAAGGCAGAATATATAATGACTCCCGTTCCACGGTAATGAGGGCACTTTGAACAAATTGAGACAAATCTACCTCTGTGAACAAAGCATCTCAATTGGCAGGGCTTAGAACAGAAAGTCTGTGGAAGCCCTAATTAGTAGCTTAACTCCAAATACAAAGCCAGCTTTTTCAGACTAGACACTGGAAAAATGCAGCCTGATCTTTTCAACAGCGGCAAGAAGTAATTACAATGAACCTTCACTTAAGACTATAATAAAGAAGGCCATCCATGTAACAGAAGATTCACTCCGAAACAAATGTGATACATAATACTTTTTAATCAAAAGCTAAGCCACTAATCAGTCATTATCTCTGTTATTGTTCTAAAGCTTTCATTGCAACTGGAGACGTTTGCATACTTGCATATTATTTTGCATATTAGTATTATTAACAAAAAACAATAATAATAACATAAAAATGATAATAATAATGATCATTACAACAATAGCCTTAGCCTCCTGTGGCCTTCAGATGAGCTCAAGAACAGCGGAGAGAGCTTCATGGAATGGGTTTCCATGGCCGAGCAGCTCATCCAAGCCTTACATCACCAAGAGCAATGCAAAGCGTGGGATGCAGTGGAGTAAAGCAGCCGCCACTGGACTCTAGAGCAGTGAGACGTGTTCTCTGAGTGACCAATCACGCTTCAGTCTGGCAATCCCATGGACGAGTCTGGGTTTGGCGGTCGGTAGGAGAACGGGACTTGCCTGACTGCATTGTGCCAAGTGTAAAGTTTGGTGGATGAGGGGTTATGGTGTGGGGTTATTTTTCAGGGGTTGGGCATGGCCCCTTAGTTCCAGTGAAAGGAACTCTTAATGGCATAGTTCACCACAAAAATGAAATTGAAGTCATTAACTCCTCACCCTAATGTCGTTTCACACCCGTAAGACCTCCGTTCATCTTCACACACAGTTTAAGATATTTTATATTTATAGTCCGAGAGCGTATGCAAGTGTATGCACACTATAATGTCCATGTCCAGAAAGGGAATAAAAACATCATCACAGTAGTCCATATGAGACATCAGTGGGTTAATTAGAGTCTCTTGAAGCATCCAAAATACATTTGGGTCTAAAAATAACAAAAACTACGACTTTATTCAGCATTGGCTTCTCTTATGTGTTTGTGTTCAATCCTTAAATAAAGATTTGAACGGTTCTGAATTAGCGAATCGATCAATGATTCGGATCGCCAAAGTCATGTGATTTCAGCAGTTTGACACGTGATCCGAATCATTGATCGATTCACTGACTCATAACCGTTCAAATCTTTATTTGAGGATTGAACAAAAGAACTCTGTGACAAGCAGGGCGAGCGAGAGCCGTGAGAGAGCGGCGCGAGACTCGGCCTGCTCGTCACAAACTCATGAACTTTTGCAACCATTAGCCAAACTGAGGCTGACTCTTAACTCTTGAACTTTACCTTTGGTTGAAATTTAATATTTAATATTAGAGATGCCACAATACTCAATATAATATTGAACCGTTCGGTATGGCATTCACGGTTCAATACGCGTTGGTGAATTGCGTGGTTTTTTTTTGGTTTTGCATTTAATTAATGATTTCCATTTCCCTCTGGTTGAAATATTCCTCAGTTTATTTTGGCTCTGTTTGAGTGCGCCTGTGAGTCTACGCACTGATATGAGCAAATATCCAATCATATGCACTAAAGTTAGGGGCGTTTAGCCGTGTTTAAAGCCTTGCCTGTTAAACATTTCATTGGCATGCTTATGCACTGTTTTGCACTAAACGTCTGTCAAACACACGAGATTACTGGACAGTCTTACTGAGCTAATACTGTCAAATACACACAAGGTTAACATATATAAACACAGTCGGTTATATCTAAAGTGAAAGTAAAATCGCGTGCGTCTGTATGAGATGTGAGCAGTTCTTTAATTAACAGCAGCACAGTGAACACTCTTCACCTCTAAAATTATATTAATAAAAAAAGACCTTTAATACAGACGCTTTTAATCAATGTTGCATATTGAAGACTATGTAGTTTTAATTTTAGCCTACATTTATTCATTCAATTTCATCCTTAAATGCTACTGTACATCTCTGAGCTGCCTCTGTAAATCTTTATATAGATTTATATTATATTATACAATACACTAGGAATGTGTACACGGGTTTTTTTTAGGTAAAGTGTTTAGTTTAAGTAAGGGTTTTCAAGTTTTTAAAGTAAAATAAAGAAAGTATTGCAATAAAAACATTTTCTCCTTAACCTTTTTCTGTTCCTGTTGCCTAAAAATATAGAATAGCAAAAAAAAAAAAAAAAAACATTTGTATGTATTGAACCGTGGACTAACTGTATTGTTGCATCCCTATTTAATATTGTATTTTTCTTTTAGATGTGTTTTCATTTCCCCCAAGAAAATGTGGAGATCAAACAAAACTTCGGCAGGCCCCCTGCAGTGTTGCTGCGGACCCCTGTTGAAGAATCCTCCTCTAACATAAAGGCAACGACGTGCCAAACATCTACCTTATAGACACCAATACACACTCTACAATGTGTTCTCTCTAAACTGATTGTTCTGTGCAGTTCCAAGATTGCTTTTCCTTGGATCAGATTATGCTGCTGGGAGTAGAAAGAGTGTACTGGTCCGCTTGCACAACAGTAGCGAAATGTGTTTGCTGTGCTTGAAATGAACAAATATTTGCTGTGTGATGTATGAAGTCAACAGCTATGGTAATTTCCCAAACAAGCAGGCTCTGGCTAGTGCTGGGAACTGCAGTCCACAGACATTCAAATTACTATAAAAATATGTTATTATCCTAATATTTAATTCTCTAAGGAATAATTACAGCTTTTACAGTGGTCAAAGATGATCAGTGGTCAAATGATGCTTAAAAATATAATTTACCTCAGCCTTTCACAAGTAGGCTACGCCAATTCTAGACTAAATTCCAAATGAGCCATCCAAATTCATAACTTTCTTGGGGGTTATAGATAAATCTAAATACATTCTACAATAGAGTTAATAACATCCCTATGGGAGTTATACACAGAAATACTACTGAATGAAATAGTCCTTAAAAGGGATAGGGATTTACCCAGAAATCAAAATTCTGTCATCATTTACTCATTAATGTAATCCCAAACCTGTAGAACCTCTCAGGAACTCAAATCATGATATTTTAAAGAATGTTTTAATTGTCTTTGTCTGCAAAAAAACGCACTGGTTTGTCTAAATGATTTTACAGTTTTTCTCAGTCGCTTTGGTTCATTTCTCAGATCAGAATTGAAATTCCCAAAACTACCTGTTCAATTCTTTCATCATTGTGTCTCTTGTGCACATCAAAAAAGCAGTTTCTCATTTCTTTAAACAAGTTGCAAATGCTTTGGTACATCCAAGCAAATGATTATGTACAATTCTCTGTTGTTTCCTACATTATACGTTGCTTATGTCATGTTGTTCAAAATGTATTATATTGGGTCTCTGTTGAATAGTCTCACCCCCCACAACATTTAGGCACAAGCTCATTGCATAAGTCTTTACATGCAAAATGTTTGAACAAGTTATCATATGTCAAAAATTGCAAAATTGCATATGTAAATTGCTCTCAGGTGAATCTTGACTTTCTCTAACGAAGGTGCTTCTCATGAACCATCATCTAGCAGGTATATATATATATATATATATATATATATATATATATATATATATATATATATATATATATATATATATATATTTCTACAGCACCGCATGTACAGTTTTTCCTATGTTCACATTTCTTCTTTAGTGTTTTTTGTGTGTGTGTGTGTGTGTGTGTGTGTGTGTGTGTGTGTGTGTGTGTGTGTGTGTGTGTGTGTGTGTGTGTGTGTGTGTGTGTGTGCTATTCAGTGCTGTCTTTTCATTTCTGTATGTCAATGACATGTTCTGTCAATAAAATACAGAACAAACTGTAAGAGTGTACATTTGAATATTTTCCTTTCTCTTGCAATCACACTCACACACACACTAAGATGCAACTTACAATTGACTAGGGATGGGTACCGAAAACGTATTATAAAGCAAGGTATTAAACGGCCCCCGGGGGTGAATTTTGAAAGACCGTTGTATCGATAAGCTCGGACATTATCGGTTCTGCTGTCGGTACTTTTGAAAATACACGTGACGAGAGAGAGAGAGAGAGAGAGAGAGAGAGAGAGAGAGAGAGAGAGAGAGAGAGAGAGAGAGAGAGAGAGAGAGAGAGAGAGAGAGAGAGAGAGAGAGAGAGAGAGAGAGAGAGAGAGAGAGAGAGAGAGAGAGAGAGAGAGAGAGCAGGGCAACTTAATTCCCTTTGCATTTCTCCATAAAACTCAAACGCAATGACAGAATCAGCACGATCAGTGATTGTTGTAAAATACAGTCTAGCCACTGTTGGTAAATTGTGGGACGTGTTTTATAATAAAAGGAGCGATTAAAAGCATAAAAATATGCGCAAGAGATTATTCCCAAGTCGGCGCGCGCTCCGAAACAGCCGCAACGAGACAAACAAATTACACTTTTTTTGTCTCGTATATATATATATATATATATATATATATATATATATATATATATATATGTACATATATATATACATGTCTTTTCATTTCTGTATCTCAATGACATGTTCTGTCTATAAAATACAGAGAGTGTAAATTTGAATCGTTTCCATTCTCTTATACTCACACACACACACACACTAAGATGTAACTTACAATTGACAATAATTGTCATCAAAACTTTAGCCGTAGTTTTCATCAGAACATCCCTCCAGAGTAAACTGTTATATTGACAACATGACTAAACAATCTGACTGTCTTATCCGTACACAATGACACGAGGACTTGTCATTCTGATGGCACTGACATGCCAACAAAGGATTCTGAGTAAGAGAGTGGCTTTTGCAGGTTATCCATGGTGTTTTGCTATTTGTACAAATTGTTTTGAGAAATGCACTTACTGTTTTGCAAATTGTGAGTTTGATTCGAGAAATGTACCAAAGTGACTGAGAAAAACGGTAATGTGTGGGCAAAAAACTCCAAAATATCTTGGTATTCTAAAGTACAGAAGAAAGAAAGTCATATAGGTTTGAAACAAGATGACAGAATTTTCATATTTTAGTGAGCTATCCTATGACAAATGTTGAGCATAACATGGCGAGTCTTCGAAATATTCCAGTGATCTCAAAACACTTGCGATTGAGGCAATACTCAGTATGCCCGGGGCCAAGGGACCGCATGGCCTGCCAAACTCTCTATAGTGGACCGTGTGAAGCTAGCCACTCTGCGGGAGATCAGTAGGACACACTTAAAGGACCTTTCAGAGGAATACATATTAAGACAGAAACCACATCAACCATGTAGCCCACTTATGTACAATGATCAGGCATAACATTATGACCATCTTTCTAGTATTGCGTTGGTTTTGTTGCCAAAACAGCCCTGACCCAACAAGGCATGGACTCTGTAAGACCCCTGGAGGTGTTATGTGGTATCTGGCACCAAGATGTTAGCAGTAGTTCCTTTATGTACTGTAAGTTGCGAGGCTGGGCCTCCATGGATCGGACTTGTTTGTGCATCCTGGGGCCATGTGTTCCTCAGGTAAGCCACACACACACACCCGGCCATCCACGTGATGTAAAAGAACACGTGATTCCTCAGACCAGGCCACCTTCTTCCATTGCTCCGTGGTCCAGTTCTGATGCTCACGTGCCACTGTTGGTGCTTTCAGCGGGGTCAGGGGTCAGAGGTCACCGTGACTGGTCAGCGGCTACGCCGCCCCATACGCAACAAACTGAGCTGCTCTGTGTATTCTGACAGCTTTCTATCAGAACCAGCATTAACTTCTGGAGCAGTTTGAGCTCCAGTAGCTCGTCTGTTTGATCGGACCCCACGGGCCAGCCTTCGCTCCCCACGTGCATCAATGAGCCTTGGCCGCCCATGACCCTGTGGCCGGTTCTCCACTGGTCCTTCCTTGGAGTACTTTTAATAGATACTGACCACTGCAGACCGGAAACAGCCCACAAGAGCTGCAGATTTGGAGATGCTCCAAATAAAATAAAAATGCCTTATATATCCCACCTACTAGCAGGAGCCGTGATGAAGAGATCATCCGTGCTATTCAATTCAACGGTCATAATGTTATGCCTGATCAGTGTATATAAATAAATAAATCCTTCAGGAGCATGTCTTTAAAAACAAATAACAGACAAATGAACAGACATGGTGTTTGTGTACAGTATGTTAAGTGTGTGTGTGTGTGTGTGTGTGTGTGTGTGTGTGTGTGTGTGTGTGTGTGTGTGTGTGTGTGTGTGTGTGTGTGTGTGTGTGTGTGTTATAAGGACAGTGAGTTAATTAGAGACAGAAATGGCTATCTCGCTTTAACTTTAACAGTAAGGCCTCTTCTAATTAACATCAGACACTGACATATATTTTTCTGAGGATAACAGCAGCACTCTTTATGGGTTATTTCCAACTTTATTATTTCTTATGAACAAAACCATATCTATAATTGAATTTCCAAAAGTTACTTTTCCATTTTACTGCCTTTACGGCCTTGAGCCCTGAAATATTTAAAACTTCCTTTAAGCACCAGCTACCATGATAATTTAGTGTGAGACTAATCACAAGATGAATCAATTTTGGGTTAAAAACAAATTAATCAAATCAGCATGTGCCCTTTGGAAACGCATTCAAAGCCCCTGCAAGGTCTGGATAATGTCAAGCCACATCAATTTAGAGGATTTACAACAACACAAAAATACCTCATTTGGTTGGAAACTTTAATCAGGTGCAGTTCAATAAAGAGGCTCAGATCCATTTTAAATAAACCATCATCATATTTGACAAATCACAAGATGTGCCATGCTTCTCACAAATCTAAATTAAATCAATAGGTGCTCAAATTCACTACAAAGATCAGGATATCTGAAGAAATAAACAAGTAAAAGGTAAGGCATAGGTCTCGACACAAGTGCATTAGTGCCTTATTTAACTTGTAAAGTCTCAAACTGTCTCCATATAATGACTTCTGTTAACGAAAGCACAGAGGCTACTTAAAAGTCTGCAACCACAGGCATAATGCTGTAATTTACTGTAATTATCCAGTCTACTTAAAGACACCCAAGACATCCTAGATCTGCAAACTTTCATTTGTCGTGCAGAGTTGCCCTTGCGGTTTTCTAAAGTGTTTAGTTGGAGAGGTTTTGTTGTTGTTGTTGTAAAGTTTAGTTAAACTTAAACTAGAGTGAAACCAGTGTTTTCGAGCAAGTGTATGTATGTCTGAAAAAACAAAAACAAATTTAAATACTATTAGCTTTGACAATTATTAGTGAAATATGACATGAAGGAATAATATAAAGGTAGGAACCGTGTGTTCAACTTTAATTTGGTGGTAATTTTAGTCGCTAGCATCCGAAGAGAAAAAGAAGTGACCGTTTGCTCAGTTCTGCTTCCTGTTGTTCTCCCAGAAAACACGAACATCCCAGAGGAATCACTACCAATGTGAACGAACGGTAGGAACAATACAACAGTCTTTTGTTTTTTTGTTTTTTTTAATTCACTGTGTCAAACACAGAATAAACTCTTTAGTTACTTTCCACCCCATTTTGACCTGAATCAATATGCAAATTAATTGGAACAAATGTAGGTGACCTTAATGATGCTTTGCCTGTTCTTTTGGGACTGAGGGACTGACACAGAATTAACTTTATAAAGATTTATTTTAAGGGGGGGTCTAATGCCATTTCATGCATTCTGCCTTATTTACACTTTTAAATATTTAATTCTCATGCCAAACACAGACAAGTAAAAAAATGTTGGACGTATGACAGAGTATTTCTGTGCCAAATACACTCCTTCAGAATTCAAACAAGTTTGGGAAAGGTTTTTTGTGGGTTGTTTTTTTTTCACTCAAGTATGGCAGAATTCATTGTATGGGCACTTCTCCTGGATGAGCACACACACGCACGCACGCACGCACGCACACACACACACACACACATCACCTATTTAATGCATATAATGTGAACAACACCAATGCATTGTGTGTATGTATGTATGTGTCTTTGCGTGTGTGCGTGTTGGTGTGCGTGCGTGCGCGTTTGGGTGTGTGTGCGTGCGAATTTGCATTTGTGTGTGCGTGTGGGTGTGTGTTTGTGTGTGTCTTTAGCTCCGCCCACTGCACTCCTCCACGAGCTCAGCTGTTTTCAGAAAGAATCGGTTCAATGTGTCTGTCTTTTATAAATATGATAAACTAAAGACTCTCGTGAGATATGAAGGATCAACACGACTCTACAGATACTCCAGATCAACATGAGACTGACACAAACTGTATGTTATGACCCTTTAAAGATTTGTGACAAAAAACACTTTAAATCTTTCTGAACAACTTTCACATACTTGTATTAAAAATATAAAAAGCAGGTATGATAAAATAAAGGATGGCAACATTTTTAAGAGTGAAGGAACAGTTATAACACACTAGGGAGGCTGCTCGAGGATTGGTCTAAACCGTCAGTTTAAACATTTTATTTAGCAACTAATGCATTTGAATATGTCAT
The DNA here is from genome assembly GCF_024679245.1 of Pseudorasbora parva. Taxonomy (NCBI): domain Eukaryota; kingdom Metazoa; phylum Chordata; class Actinopteri; order Cypriniformes; family Gobionidae; genus Pseudorasbora; species Pseudorasbora parva. Next base: position 2,249,451 of record NC_090180.1, read on the forward strand.
ACTGTTCAGCTACTCTTCTTTGAAACTTAGATTGAAAATGTCATCTCCTACCTGACATCCACTGCGTCCTCCATGACAGTCATATCCGTCTTGCACTTGGCAGAAGGGTTGATGGCCAGCTCAGCTGGAGGAATGACAAAGCTTTTGCTAAGCGGAAGCCACATGCCTTCTCCAAGAGTATATGTGAATCTGAAACACAAAAAGGCACAGTGAATAATTTCAACCTGTACTGCTACACTGTGAGACAAGAAAACTGGCATTTGGACGACATAGTTTTAAAATTATTTTTCTTTTTTATTTAAAGAAAGAAAGTGTATCCCTAGGAATTAAAAATAGTGGAGTCCAAGGTGACACCGAATGACACCGTCAGACAGAAAAAAGAGACGTTATTGTTCATATTTACACAATGATTTCTGCCAAGAAAAAATCCATACATCCCCATGAGTGACTCCCACATGTACAGTAAAGACATTTATTCATTTGGTTTATTGTATCCGCCTCTGCACAGTTGCGCAGGGGTTTAACAAATAATGCCTTTTCTTACTAGTCCATCTAAAGGTTCAAATTAAGTTTATTCTTAAGTTGACTCTCCAGCTCTCCTGAAACATTTGATATAACAGCATTTCCAGTTTGACCCTCACTCTAAAACAGTCGCACATTTTAAAACTTGAGCCATTACAGGAACGCTTATCTGACCTTGGTTTTACTGCTGAGAGACGTCCAGGCGGATAAGATCAGCTCGTGGGAGGATATTCATAGAGGACAACAAAAACAAAGCAACTGAGCATTGAGAAATAATGCCCAGAACAGAAGGTCCAAAGAGTTTGTGGGAGTAATTGAAAACTGGCTCATCTACAAGCTAGCTCTGCTTTTCTTCACTTCAGTTCACATTGAAGTCCTGAGGTTTCGACTTAGTGTCATAACACTCGATCGATAAATGCAGTTGCGTCCAGAACTGAGCCGCATGCAATGAAAATAAAGAAGAACAAAGTTTTATTTTTCTCTGAAGACGTGCTTCAAAATAACCAGGATGTGCCTGAATGATTCATTGATTCATTCCCTTGTTGATTCATTCCTTTATTCATTTGCTTTCCCCCATAAACTCAACTATCATTTTATGTTTCACCCATGCACCTCAGGAAGTATATGAGCTAAACAATCACCTCAGTAATTCTAGTTGTGTAAGATGCATTATGCCAGCACAAATACAGTCTGATTACATAATTGGAAGCACTTTTAGTTTTCCAGTATTATGCGATGTGATTTACACCTACACTGTAAGAATAAAATGACATTTTATCAAGTGTACGGGGCTTTTGAGTCACACAGAGCCAACTATGAATTGTGAATCATTTTCAAAACACTTGTTAGACTGACAGTATTCCCCCAAATGTTGTGCAAACTGGGCTTAGAGTTTTATAATGAATGATATTCCTGATTTGCTAAGGGTTTGCAAGCTCCCAGCACATATTGCGGCATAAATAACTAATGTGGTTACTCTTATAGGAATATTGTTTTACTCTTTGCTGGCTTTATTTATGCAGTTGCTTGTTACTGTACATGTAGACTACTATTCAGAAGTTTAGGAATGATATAATTTTGTGTGTTTTTGAAATAATGCTCACCAAGACTGCATGTTTTCGACCAAAAATACAGAAAAAAATAAAATAAATAACTAAACGGTAATAAGGTGATAAATTATAATATTTGCTATTATAATATATTTTTTAATGCAATCTATTCCTGTGATCAAATCTGAATGTTAATTTCTCTATTCTTCAGTGTCGCATGAAGAAATCATTCTAATATGCTGAATATTATTATTAACGTTAAGTTAAGTTAAGTTAATTATTATTAACTGTTTGCATTTTTATGGAACAATGCTATTTTTTCCAGATTCTTTTATGAATAGAAAGTTCAATACACTTTAAAAGAAAAAAATAATTGTTAAATGCCTTTAAGGTTTCGTTTGATCAATTTAATGGTACATTCTGTCAGGGTTGGGTGAAGGGATGAGGTGAGGACTCAGATGCAGATTAATGGGCTTTTATTAATAAAAATAAAACAAAAACTACCCCGAGGGGAAACTGAGAACGGACTTGGCACAAGGAGAAGTATGAAGCACATACGACGACGATCCAGCACAGGACTGCAAACACTAGGGCTGAATCTGAAATTGCCCCTATACCCTTAAATAGGGCATTATTTGAGAGGACAGCCATTTGTTGTGGTGCCCGAAAGCATAGTGAACGTTATTATGTGCATTTATTCAATCCCACTTGACACAGCAATAACGAGTGTACAGACAGTGTACACTCAATGGCTGTCTGAATGCACTCACTTGTTTTCATTCACTCCTGTATTAGCGCACTAAAGTAGGGAATAGTGACTGAGGGCTTAGGGGGCGATTTCGGATTCATCCAAGGAGAGTAAATAGTGAGCAAACAAGGCAAGAGATGAGGGAGGACATGTAGGGTAAATAAACCAATAATTAGGTAACAAGGCGGGGTCAAGACAACAGATAGATATGAGAGCACATGGCACAATGAAACACATGACAAGCCATGTGCTCACACCAAATGTGACAAACAATTGAGCATATGGCCAGAAAACACACATCACAAGCCTTGTAGGTGGCGATGTGCACTAAGTAGGTTATGTAAATCACCATTAAACAAAAGAAGAAAGAAGTAGAATGGCATGCTTTCGTAGCGTCTGCTTTCATAGTGAATCCTTGAGTCGTTGCTCTGTTGAGAATGGCTTGTGTGTTAACCGGGAGTTGTCTGAATTTACTCACAGACACGTTTGTGGAACCAGCATACCTTGAGTAAGCAAGGTTTGAGTTAATCAACCGAGAGTTAAGGGTATTTTTGACCATAAGTTAACTCTTTCCCCGCCAGCGTTTTTAAAAAACGGTTGCCAGCTGCCAGCGTTTTTGACCATTTTCACAAAAATTGAATAGCCCATAGAATATCCTTAATAGAAAACCGTTATTCTAGCTTCATGCATTATTTTTTATCGACAATTGAATATGGGTAAGTTTCATAAAAAACAACATTTTGAACAAAAAGTTTCCAGATCAGATTCAGAGATGGTCAAACACAGATGGAGGATATCGAGTCCATCAACACCCCTAAAGCTTCAGTCCTGTAGAGTCCACATCTCATTCAGAAACAGATAGATTTATATGATGTTTTATGTTGATGATCACATTATTTTGCATATTCATCCGCTTACATACAATCGCTTGTTTTAATGCGTCTTCCTCATGTGTGTTTTGATCAGGAGATTCTGTACTCATTCAGGAGATGCACAATAGCGCCCCCTAGCGTCTGACAGTGAAAACACGGAAACCCGGAAAATTCCGTTTTTGGCCGGGAAGCATTTTCTCACAAATAACGGAAAATTCTGTGTTTGGCGGAGAAAGAGTTAACCTTGCTTTCTGGAATACCCCCCTGGCCAATGAAGACATAGGGTCCTATCTTGCACCCAGCGCAATTGACTTTGTACACCGCCGCATGTGTCATTCCTATTTTGCACCCGCGCAAAGCACGCTTTTCCCTCCACAGAAGCACGTCACTAAACTAGTGAATGAACTTGCGCTCCCTGGGCGGTTCAGCGCAAAAAAGGAGGCGTGTTCCGGCGCAAACAATCCCTGGTGCTATTTTGCTATTTTAAGGGCGCATGCTTGACCATAATGTATAGCGTGCACAACGCGCATACACTTTGCTCATGTAATCTACACAGATGCAACAGTTATTTTTGCAAATCATAAATTGTTACACTAAAAAAATATTAACACGAGATGACGGAAATCATTGTGGTGTGCCACGAAGGTGTGAAAAAAATAGGCATAAATCTAGCTTACAAATTATTCAGGCTGTGAACCACTCCTGGCGTGCGTCTGGTAAATACGCCATAATAATAGCAACCCATAATGGAACTTGCGCTCCTGCTTTTAAAGAGAATGTTGGATTCCGCTCTGATTGGTTTATTCACGTTACGCCCAAACCACACCTATGAATAATGAAGCTACTTCAGACCAACCCATTTTAGATCAAGAGCCATTTATGCCGCCGGGAAAATAGCAACAGCGCCGAGACCCGCCCACAAAGTTACTTGCGCTTCGCGCTTTGACACTTGCGTTTCAGATCGTTAAAATAGGGCCCATAGACTAAGTGCTCCAAAAGACACGGGACAAGACAAGAGTGAGGACACAATCCATACACACAGAATTAAAACAGAAAGTGCGAATGTCCGAACCACGACACGAAACTGAGTGCCGGGATCTGAACATCTCGCTCCCAACATTAAACAAGACATGGAGACACGAGAGCGCACAACTCGAACACACTTGAGACTGTGCAGTCACACAGAGACGAGACGAATATGGGAGAGTCACAGCTCTCTCACAAAACCAAGAAATAAACCAGACCGAAGTGACAGAACCCTGACACCTTGCTGAAATCAAGTTATTTCTGTCAAAAAGTATCAAACAAGGATCACATATTACACTGAACTAAACAGACCCTGAATCAACTGCCAAAAAAGAAAAAAAGAAAAAAGAAAAGCAACTTTAATCCTCGGATTACCCTCCTCTTGTGTACTATGAATGTAACTCTCCGTCTGCTGCTGTTTACAACGGTGCAATAAATGGCTTTTCTTGATTGCTGTTAAGTTTATTAAACTTGCATCTTTTCCCTATGTCTGAATAAATAAGCCACTGCCAACTGCAGGTCAAATGCAGGTTCTTCAATTATAGCCGCCTGCACTCTCACTGCACACACAGAGCTGAGCGCATCTGAGAGCTGAGGAGAAAAGCAGCCGAAGGAATGTCATCAACTGCTGCTGCAACTGATGAGACTGCATGGGGATCTCTGTATAACGCATTATTACGAGGGATGTCCCGATCCGAACACGTGATTTCAGACTCGATCGGAATCAGACGTTACCTCCCGATCAGGACTCGGATATATATGTATATTATCATTATTTTTTTAAACACATCAATAGTTATGGGGTGGCACAGAGTTTGACCCTTTAAACTCCACACGGAAACAGCAAATGCGTGCGGCATGACGTCACGTTTGTTGTTTAAATCAGCGCTCCTCTCAGAAACTGAAGCCTCCGGGCCTCCAGCGCCCCCCGGTGGCCAGTCCCAATATAGCCGCACCTCCGTGTTTTCAAATGGACGCGAGGCAAACTAAACAATCAAATTACACTTCAAACATTTTTTCCGCAAAGTTAGTTTATGTCATTGTAGGCAGTTATCATCACGATGATTTCATTTCAAATGTTCGTTTTTTTAAATAAGTTTAGTTTTAGTTCGCTATTTGATGAAAAACGGGTGTGTGACGTCATGATTGACAGCTGAGATCGACGTCTTCTCTGAGTGAAGTTGTCACTGAGGTACTAACAGACTTTTTTCTGGATTTTTGGCAGCAGATTGTTTTCTTTAATTTAATTTCTACATTTCCGTCTCAATGGCTCAATTTTGTGTCACATTTGGTGAGAGCACATGGCTTGCCATGCGTTTCATTGTGCCATGTGCTCTCATATCTATCTGTTGTCTTGGCCCCGCCTATCTTGAGACCTAATTATTGGTTAATTTGCCCCACCTACGTGACCAACAGTTTATTTCACACCAGCGTAATTAATTGTTCTGGATCTGTGAGAGCATGGGCAGGCTTTGATATCTGCTCTCTACTGCGCAACTACGGTCCCAACTACGATGTATGTTATTTATTACTTCATTGTTCAAGCTGCCTCACAGAAGTGCTGTTTTTTTGTTTTGTTTGTTTTTTACTGAGTTGTTGAATGTTAAAATAAGGTTAATTAAATAAAAACTAAGGGACATCCTGGATCGTTTTTTTTTTCGCTCCTCCTTATTTAAAAAAAAAAAATGTATTATAGAAGTATCGGATCGGGACTCAAAATCAAATGACTCGGACTCGAGGGCAAAAAACCCTGATCGGGACATCCCTAATTAATACATAAGCTGGGAAGACAAATCAATCAATCAAATGATCCTCACAGACAAAAAAAATATTCTTAGTTGAAATTCAAAGTTTAGGTTCACACTGATGGTCCATTATTATTAATAATATGCATTGCTAAGGACTTAATTTTTACAACTTTAAAAGAGATTTTCTCAATATTTAGATATTTTTTACCCTCAGATTCCAGATTTTCAAATCGGCCAAAGAATGTAATATCCTAACAAACCATCCATCAATGGAAAGCTTATTTTGAAAGCTTATATATTCAGCTTTCAGATGATGTATAAATCTCAATTTCCAAAAATTGACCCTTATGACTGGTTTTCTGGGCGAGGGTCACATATTTGTTTCCCGTTTTCCTCATGTGATCCTGTCGTGTGACCCCATAGTTCATGGCTGAATCTGAAATCGCCCCTTTAACCCTCATATAGTGCATTATTTAAAGGGACAGCTATTTGTTGTGGTGTCCGAAACCCAAGTGGACTTTATTGAGTGCTTTTATTCAATCCCACATTGCACAGCAATGACGAGTGCAATTACAAATAACAAGCCGATGTATGCTCAATGGCCGTCTGAATTCACTCACTTGTTTTCTTTTACTCCTTCTAGTGCTAGTGGACTAAAGTAGGTAATAGAGACTGAGGGTTTAGGGGCGATTTCGGATTCAGCCCATGCTCTTTTTTGTCTTAGCAGTTCTGCCTTCTCATTGGTTCATTGTGTTGATTACTTTCAGGTGTGTCTTGTTAGTTCATTCGTGATTCTAATCTGAAGTGATTTTGAAGTGTGCATACGATGGAAACTTTACTATCCCATGAGGCCACAGAAGAGGGTTTGTGAATGGGCTTATTGGAGTTGAGCGAAGTGTGTGCAGAAGCGATCACCGTGAAATCACCATTAAATGCATTCCGGTTAGAAGTGTGTCCGCGTTAAGTTGCTCTCCTCCGACTGTGCTGATCAGAAGCACAATGGGAAACGGCTTGCTGATGACACAGCTTAATGCTTATTGGTTTAAACAACTGTGATGTATTGTTATTAGGGGTGTAATATATCACAATAAATAAAAAAAAATTAAAAAATGCAACAACATGTATAGTGTATAGTTCACCCAAAATGAAAATTACAGTGTGGGACAAAACGTGTTAGTGTCAGTACTACGTTAAACTACTATGTTGAATCTAATGAATGATAATGCAATGGGGGAATATTTGTGGGTCCTGATAATGCCACATGTCTTATTATCATTATTTTAAAGGGTTAGTTCACCCAAATATTAAATGTCTGTCATTAACTCCTCTCCCTAATGTCGTTCCACACCCGTAAGACCTCCGTTCATCTTCACACACAGTTTAAGATATTTTATATTTAGTCCGAGAGCGTATGCAAGTGTATGCACACTATACTGTCCATGTCCAGAAAGGGAATAAAAACATCATCACAGTAGTCCATATGAGACATCAGTGGGTTAATTAGAGTCTCTTGAAGCATCCAAAATACATTTGGGTCCAAAAATAACAAAAACTACGACTTTATTCAGCATTGTCTTCTCTTCTGCGTTTGTGTTCAGTCCTCAAATAAAGATTCAAACGGTTATGAATCAGTGTATTGATTCATGATTTGGATCGCGTGTCAAACTGCTGAAATCACGTGACATTGGCGATCCGAATCATGAATCAATACACTGATTCATAACCGTTTGAATCTTTATTTGAGGACTTAAATAAAATGCTGAATTAAGTTGTAGTTTTTGTTGTTTTTGGACCAAAATGTCTTTTCGATGTACTTTACATTTAGCATCAGATTTAAATAAAAAACATCACTGTCCAAATAATGCATGCAAATCAAAATGCATTTGCTACTCAATTTAGCTTTTTCAGGTAATGTCTTGCATGCAAATTAACTTCACATGAGACCATTCCTATTAACACGTTACATGAGATGTGTTAAATATCACATGTACTAGCGGATAGGACAGAAAAAGCAACTGTAACCAGCGCTCGTTATTAATGCACTGAAAACAAGAGGACTGTCACTTGTGAGGAATATGCAAATGTAGTTTAAACTAGAAAATGTAAATGTAATTGCATTTGAATTCTGACCACAATATGCTGCAATACTCAGTAAGTTTGTTTAGCAGTTGCAGTTTGGATTTCTCTACATGAATCTCTCATCACACCTGGGGTATTTTGTGTGTGTGTGTGTGTGTGTGTGTGTGTCTCATCAGCTGGAACCACAAACTCATTTCTGTCAATATATCATCCATCATCAGCTACCGTTTACATTCAATCCAATTAAGCCTTGCTCATTTCACGTGCGCACTGCGTTTTCTCCGGCTGGTAATGGTAAAAAGATCGATTAAAAAGTAGAAGTTTCTTTGAAAGCGAAATTTCAGCACTCATAAATGTTTTATAATTTATAATAAATCCCCCAAAGCTATGTTCACACACCACAGATTTGCTCCAAACTCGCCCAAGTGTTTTGTAATACGCAGATTCAGGACAGAAAGGGAAATAACGTGGAGCTTGACACATTTGAATTTTGTTTCCTGCTAGTGTGAAGCAGCTTCAATTGAGTTCAGCAGGAAAGTGACTTGTAAATGGATTATTGAACACAACACTGAGACCAGGATAAAACTCCCGTCTCACAGGTGGAAGTTAAAAGGGAAAAACACATCTATCAAAAAGCGTCAGGGTACCTTTTAAACTATCTCAGAACGGGACGGAAGAGAAATGCTCATAAAGTGCAGCTCTGTTAAAAGCAGCATAATCATGAGGCTAACATAGTTTACATTGGATGTTTACAGACACCATAAAGCATGATTTTGAGTGTGAAAAGCTCTTATTTTCTAACTTTGAATGGTTTGAAGATTGGAAAGTAAATCAGATTACAGACTTTATGAAAATACTGATGGTTGGTTGCACCATAAGAACACATCTTTCTTCCATCTCTCACGTTTGTACTTCATAACGCCACTTTCAGAGTCTACCAAATGTCAGTCACATCATTTCGGAGTCTGATATCGAAAGCTAGATATATAAATGAATAAGTAAAGCATTCAAAATTGATTATGGCCTTTCCTATCGATTCATGGCACAAATCAATGATGTATGAGGAAAAGCTCTGTGAAATTGAAAATAAATCTTTCATTCGAGTCGTCTCAAACATTCAGGTTTGTTTGGAAATAAAACATTTAATTGTCCAAATGAAATGTATTTGTTTGGTGGCCCATAGCCAAGGGATATGAGATTTTACACCTTTTGGGGGTATAACACAGATTCCAATTACGCGATGTCCTCCGGGTGTTGTCTTCAAATGTGAAAGAACGCCGATTCGTAAGATTTGTAAATAAATAGCTTGCAATTTGTGCAAACGAATTAGGGTTCAACAATCAAAGGACTTTGCAATGTCATGGATGAGATCTATGAATAATTCAGCACATGAAGATTATGCATGGCAGCTGAAGGTAACCATATGTTGCTAAAATTGGATTAGCACAGCTAAATATTCCAAAACATACACCTCGCAGATTGAAACATCTCAAGTGCATAAAGCAATGAACCGATTAGTCTTGAGTCTCAGTAGCCAGAGGTAAACACTGTCTAAATCCCTGCCTTTGTACACGGATAACATTTGCATTTGTGGGCAAACACATTCTGTGGCCCAGTATTAAAAGTAATTACGTCATTTTACCATTTTCAAGTTTTTATTTGAACTGTGAAAGGAGCTTTGAGGATGAATAAAGAAATGTCATCTTAGCCAAAGTGACAAAATAAGTGAACTGCATTTCACAAGCTCTTAACAGAAACCTATTACATACTTGTCAGCACCTTTTTTCAAAGCTCATTTTCTGGCATAATATATAAGGAATGTGAACATTTTGCTAAATAAAGTAGCCCCAAAAAGCATTTGGACATTTAAGGCACATTTAAAGTTCACCCAAAAATTTTAATTAGCCCATGATTTACTCTCGCTCAAGTCATCGTAGGTGTGTATGACATTCTGCTTTCAGACGATTACAATCAGAGTTATATTAAATGTATGATGGATTTTTATGATGGATAGATGCACTTTAATGATGGATAGATGCACTTTTATGATGGATAGATGCACTTTTATGATGGATAGATGCACTTTTATGATGATAGATGCACTTTTATGATGGATAGATGCACTTTTATGATGATAGATGCACTTTTATGATGGATGGATGCACTTTTATGATGATAGATGCACTTTAATGATGGATAGATGCACTTTAATGATGGATAGATGCACTTTTATGATGGATAGATGCACTTTAATGATGGATAGATGCACTTTAATGATGGATAGATGCACTTTTATGATGGATAGATGCACTTTTATGATGGATAGATGCACTTTAATGATGGATAGATGCACTTTAATGATGGATAGATGCACTTTTATGATGGATAGATGCACTTTTATGATGGATAGATGCACTTTTATGATGATAGATGCACTTTTATGATGATAGATGCACTTTTATGATGGATAGATGCACTTTTATGATGATATATGCACTTTTATGATGGATAGATGCACTTTTATGATGATATATGCACTTTTATGATGGATAGATGCACTTTAATGATGGATAGATGCACTTTTATGATGGATAGATGCACTTTTATGATGGATAGATGCACTTTTATGATGATAGATGCACTTTTATGATGATAGATGCACTTTTATGATGGATAGATGCACTTTTATGATGATAGATGCACTTTTATGATGGATGGATGCACTTTTATGATGATAGATGCACTTTAATGATGGATAGATGCACTTTAATGATGGATAGATGCACTTTTATGATGGATAGATGCACTTTAATGATGGATAGATGCACTTTAATGATGGATAGATGCACTTTTATGATGGATAGATGCACTTTTATGATGGATAGATGCACTTTAATGATGGATAGATGCACTTTAATGATGGATAGATGCACTTTTATGATGGATAGATGCACTTTTATGATGGATAGATGCACTTTTATGATGATAGATGCACTTTTATGATGATAGATGCACTTTTATGATGGATAGATGCACTTTTATGATGATATATGCACTTTTATGATGGATAGATGCACTTTTATGATGATATATGCACTTTTATGATGGATAGATGCACTTTAATGATGGATAGATGCACTTTTATGATGATAGATGCACTTTTATGATGATAGATGCACTTTTATGATGGATAGATGCACTTTTATGATGATATATGCACTTTTATGATGGATAGATGCACTTTAATGATGGATAGATGCACTTTTATGATGGATAGATGCACTTTTATGATGATAGATGCACTTTTATGATGATAGATGCACTTTTATGATGATAGATGCACTTTTATGATGGATAGATGCACTTTTATGATGATATATGCACTTTTATGATGGATAGATGCACTTTTATGATGGATAGATGCACTTTTATGATGATAGATGCACTTTAATGATGGATAGATGCACTTTTATGATGGATAGATGCACTTTAATGATGGATAGATGCACTTTAATGATGGATGGATGCACTTTAATGATGGATAGATGCACTTTAATGATGGATAGATGCACTTTTATGATGGATAGATGCACTTTTATGATGGATAGATGCACTTTAATGATGGATAGATGCACTTTAATGATGGATAGATGCACTTTTATGATGGATAGATGCACTTTTATGATAGATAAATGCACTATTATGATGGATAGAAGCACTTTAATGATAGATAGATGCACTTTTATGATGGATAGATGCACTTTTATGATAGATAAATGCACTAATGATGGATGGATGCACTTTAATGATGGATAGATGCACTTTAATGATGGATAGATGCACTTTTATGATGGATAGATGCACTTTTATGATGGATAGATGCACTTTAATGATGGATAGATGCACTTTAATGATGGATAGATGCACTTTTATGATGGATAAATGCACTTTAATGATAGATAGATGCACTTTAATGATAGATAGATGCACTTTAATGATAGATAGATGCACTTTAATGATAGATAGATGCACTTTAATGATAGATAGATGCACTTTAATGATAGATAAATGCACTATTATGATGGATAGAAGCACTTTAATGATAGATAAATGCACTAATGATGGATAGATGCACTTTAATGATGGATAGATGCACTTTAATGATGGATAGATGCACTTTTATGATGGATAGATGCACTTTTATGATAGATAAATGCACTATTATGATGGATAGAAGCACTTTAATGATAGATAGATGCACTTTAATGATGGATAGATGCACTTTTATGATGGATAGATGCACTTTAATGATGATAGATGCACTTTTATGATGGACAGATGCACTTTTATGATGGATAGATGCACTTTTATGATGGATAGATGCACTTTTATGATGATAGATGCACTTTTATGATGGATAGATGCACTTTTATGACGGATAGATGCACTTTTATGATGATAGATGCACTTTAATGATGGATAGATGCACTTTTATGATGGATAGATGCACTTTTATGATGGATAGATGCACTTTAATGATGGATGGATGCACTTTAATGATGGATAGATGCACTTTTATGATGGATAGATGCACTTTTATGATAGATAGATGCACTTTTATGATGGATAGATGCACTTTAATGGTGGATAGATGCACTTTTATGATGATAGATGCACTTTAATGGTGGATAGATGCACTTTAATGATGGATGGATGCACTTTAATGATGGATGGATGTTCTTTTGTAATGGATAGATGCACTTTATTGATGGATAGATGCACTATAATGATAGATAAATGCACTTTAATGATGGATGGATGTTCTTTTGTAATGGATGGATGCTTTTTTATGATGGATAGATGCACTTTAATGATGGATAGATGCACTTTAATGATAGATAAATGCACTTTAATGATGGATAGATGCACTTTAATGATGGATAGATGCACTTTAATGATAGATAAATGCACTTTAATGATGGATGGATGTTCTTTTGTAATGGATGGATGCTTTTTTATGATGGATAGATGCTTTTTTATGATGAATAGATGCACTTTAATGATGGATAGATGCACTTTTATGATGGATAGATGCACTTTTATGATGGATAGATGCACTTTTATGATGGATAGATGCTCTTTTTGGGCTTCACTGCCATTATAAAGCTTGGAAGAGCCAGGATATTTATCTATAACTCTGATTGTACAAAGGGTCTCTATAGGGCCTTAAAGGGTTCTGTCAGGCGCTTCACATATAGAATCGTTTAGAGGTTCACATCATGGGATCATTTTCTAGATTAAGTTTTTTAATGACTTAATCGTGTAATTTTCACATTCTGGCTTTTTCTTAACATTTTACGAATTAACTTGCAACTTGTAAACATACTGTATCACTAGAGAAAACAATCTGTTAAAAAGTATGCAAAATATTTCAGACATTTCACTATAATACTTTTTGCTGCAAAGGGTCCTTTAAACATGATTTAAGAACTCGAGGGCTCTGTATATCCCCAATTTAACCTTTTTCTGTTTTTTTAGGGAGTGTATACCTTGTACTAAGACATCTTCCAATTTTTAAACCGTGCCACAAGCTTTATAGTTCAAATAAACAGATTTTTTTTTCTCACCGAAAAATGCGATCAGATGGCTGCTCTCCCATCACCAAGTCAAAGCCACGTTGAAAGATTGTGTATGGCCATGGGCTGCAAAACAGAAATGGAAAAAAACAACAAATGAATAATTAATGATTAAAATAATAATACAAAAACTGTATGTCACACCATGGACTCTTCATTCATTGTTAAACAGTTCCAGTCTCCACTAAGCCACGTGACTTTTAAAATTGCATGACCCTGTGATGAAAACATAACCGTCTCATAAAAGGGAGTTCCTTAACTCACATCAAACCAATTACATTCCTACCATGAACATCACAGAATTGCCTCAAGCAGATGCTGTGTGTAAACACTGCATCTCTGTCAGTCAGAGCCGTATAGACGTGTATAGCGTGTGTATTTATCCAAAGCTCAGTGAACTGATGGAGATTAATGCAGAAAGGCAGCTGTGGGGACAGGGGCTGTGGCTGCAGTTTAAGAGAAGAGACAAGGAGCTGATGCCTCTCTAAATAAGCTGTTACTCACAGCAAAACAGCCGCCGATTAGACCACTTCACACCCCAGATCACCTACTGCTGTTTCAGCATCAACATTTGTCCTGCAGCATTCATAATTCATAGCAGTTCCAAAAGCAGGAGCGTTCGGAGAATACATTACCACAGGGAAGGGCAAAACTAATCCAATCAAATAAAACTGAACTTTAAAGCGTAAGTTCACCCAAAAATGTAATTCATGTCATTAACTCCTCTCCCTAATGTCGTTCCACACCTGTAAGACCTCCGTTCATCTTCACACACAGTTTAAGATATTTTATATTTAGTCCGAGAGCGTATGCAAGTGTATGCACACTATACTGTCCATGTCCAGAAAGGGAATAAAAACATCATCACAGTAGTCCATATGAGACATCAGTGGGTTAATTAGAGTCTCTTGAAGCATCCAAAATACATTTGGGTCCAAAAATAACAAAAACTACGACTTTATTCAGCATTGTCTTCTCTTCCGGGTTTGTGTTCAATCCTCAAATAAAGATTGGAACAGTTATGATTCTGTCCCATGCCTGTCCTGTCTTGTGTGCACATGTGGGTTTTGCCAGTATGGCCTTTGTGCTTCTGTCATTGTCTGATCCCTCCCCCCTTGTTATCTAATTAGTGTTTGATTTCTCCCACCTGTGTTTCCTTGTTCCCTTTTATAAGCTCCTGGGGCCTGTACCATGAAGCCGGATTAGCTGGCTAGCCAGATTTGTTTAAGCTTAGTTTGTGCCAATCCTGGGTTTTAGGTACCATTAAAGTGGTTTGGCTTTTAGCTGTGTTCATCTCTATAGTAACTTACACTTCACAGCTAACCTGCTCCAGGGCAGGTTATGTTCTGGATTAGAGATGTCAAACTGAAATTGGACCAATCAGCTGTGAGTAAAGTGACACACCTCTGATGCAATAAAGCCACGCCCCCTGTTTCTGCTCCTAATTAAAGGACACTACATAGCAAATGGGTTTTAAAGACTAAAGTGTCTGGCTTTTAACAATGCTTATTTATAAAAAATAATAATTTTGAATGATTTAGATATAATTTATGTCATTATTATACCTTTAATCAATTACACATTTATCATTTTAGTTAATCAATCATTAATAGGCACTTTGTTAAAATTAATACATAAGTCATATAAATAACATCACCTGCATAAAGTCATATGAATACGCTTTAAAATCAATTAATAAAACTAGCCTATAAAAAAAAAGAAGCTTACTGAGCTCAAATGTTCAATTTTCTCTATATCAACTAAACTAACTTCATAACTTTTACTGGCATTGATGTATACAATTTTTTCTTTAAGTTGTCCTCTTTCATAGACAGCTTTTCTTCTTGCTGTGTATTTTTTTTATTTTTTATTCTTAACATTTTTCAATCACGCAATATTCTGCAGTAGAGAGAAATTAATCTCACTGATTGTCTCACGAGAAGTGAATCTCAGTTCCACAGCGTGTGATTGGCTGTTCACTGCTGATGTCACAGCGTGTGATTGGCTGTTCACTGCTGATGTCACAGCTAAACTCCTGACCTCCGGATCAAAGCCTGAGCTGACAGAGAAAGCTGATGATCAGCATCATGGGACCAACAAAGCCTGAATACAATGCTTTGGTTTTGTCAACTCAAAACTAATCCTGTAAACCTGAGTTTGTTAAACTACCATCATGGTACAGGCCCCAGGTGTTTGTCAGCCTTGGTGGTATCGTTCCGTCACGCTACACACAAAGGAAATTGGTGCGAGGACTCAAGTGCAGAAAAATGATAATTTATTACAAAATAAAACAAACTCAAAACAAAACCCACAAGGGGGGAAAAACACTTAATAGAATAATAAAAATACAAAGTTAAACAAACCAGCAGAGATCACGGGGAAACAGGAGACGTCAACAATACAACGACACCACAAAGACTGACAAACACCAGGAGCTTATAAAAGGGAACAAGTGAGGCAGTGACCGAGGAAACACAGGTAGGAGAAATCAAACACTAATTAGATAACACGGGGGGAGGGATCAGACAATGACAGAAGCACAAAGGCCATACTGACAAAACCCACATGTGCACACAAGACAGGACAGGCATGGGACAGATTCAGTGTATTGATTCATGATTCGGATCGCGTGTCAAACTGCTGAAATCATGTGACATTGGCGATCCGACTGTTACTCAGGTAAGTTCGAGATTAGTTTGAGTAAACTCTGGTTTTTCGGGCTCAAGAAGGTGGATTGGTTTTTATCAGTGTTTATCACCATGGTAACGGACACTACACAGCTAACCTGCTGGAGCCGGTTTTATTCTGGGATAGAGATCGCAAATCCAATCTGGACATACATTTTGGTCCAAAAATAACAAACTACGACTTTATTCAGCATTGTCTTGATATTCATGATTCGGATCGTGTGTCAAACTGCTGAAATCACGTGACATTGGCGATCCGAATCATGAATCAATTCGCTGATTCATAACCGTTTGAATCTTTATTTGAGGATTGAACACAAACCCAGAAGAGAAGCCAATGCTGAATAAAGTCGTAGTTTTTGTTATTTTTGGACCCAAATGTATTTTGGATGCTTCAAGAGACTCTAATTAACCCACTGATGTCTCATATGGACTACTGTGATGATGTTTTTATTCCCTTTCTGGACATGGACAGTATAGTGTGCATACACTTGCATACACTCTCGGACTAAATATAAAATATCTTAAACTGTGTGTGAAGATGAACGGAGGTCTTACGGGTGTGGAACGACATTAGGGAGAGGAGTTAATGACAGACAGTTCATTTTTGGGTGAACTAACCCTTTAAAGTCACTTTCTTCATATGTTTGTACATCTTGTATCCTGCCTGTGCCACATAGCAAGTCATAAATGGATTTTTAGGAAAGAGTTTAAGAAATGTCTTGCCACTTTGAAACATTAAAAGCATTTGGCATCAGACTTTCTTTCTCCTCCAATAAGTGTTAGAGTCAATTAAAAACTCTTCACACCTTCACAGCATGGCACAAAGGGAACATGCGCATCCAGAGCTGCTCCACTCCCCGAAGGCAATCTTCCTGATTGTTCCAATTTGATTTCTAATTATCGGATCCATCTCGCCAACCGTCATCACTCCCATCTCCCTCCCAATTAAAATGCCAAGGATTTCCTCACCTCCAAGTCTTAATCAAACCGCTCCAGAGCGACAGCCTCAAACCCAGATGAGCTTGTGAAACTCTCCTCAGGGAGGGTCTAATTAACTTCAAACATCTTTAAATACAAGTCTTCCCGGGATTAGAAACTTGTGCTCCAAACATTTAAGTGCTTTCATTATTTCTGGACTGTTAAGAAGCGAAACACTCATATTTGTGTTTGGTTCATCTATTTGTTGACTTAAAGGTGCTTTGTTTTGGGAAAAAATAACTCAAAATGAAGAGAGTTTTTGCTTAAAGGTGCAGTATGCAACTTTCTGTCCACTGGAGGGCGCCTATTCAAAACAAATGCGTAGTTTGATGACGCCAAGTGTGAGCGCAGCATCTTGGGACATGTGGTCTTCACCTCACAGCCGGTGGAAAATAGGACTCGGGCAGAAATCATGTTCATGGATGCGGTTATTAACGTTACTGTAGTGAAGCAGAGCAGGACCGAGTGTTGAGGAGCTGAGCACGGCTGCTGGAGCGATTGTTAAACACACACACAGCTCACGAACACCGGGACTTTTATTATATGACAGGACGGGACACAGTCGACGGGCGCCCGCAGTATTTCCGCTTTTCTGGTCATGAGTATAAGGTTAAAGCAGATCTGTTTATCATATTAGATACATTTAAGTGTGTGTGCTGTGACATGTTCACACTGCTAAGAGTAAAGCGCTTCTGCAGAATAAAACCGAGGGTAGCGCAGATATGACGCGATTGACAGGCGACTCGCTCAAACGCTATGCTGACACGTCCCGGTCCTTCGTTAAAAAAGCAATTTTCTCAATAGTTGGAAACATTTGGGATATTGTAGGAACTCAACTGAACAAAATATATAACACTGGCCTAGTGGTTTTTGGATATATTACTGCAAAAATACTACATAGTGCACCTTTAAAGGGTTAGTTCAGCCAAAAATGTAAATTGTGTGATTAATTCCTCCTGTGGTTGGCCAGCCGTCAGACCTCCGCTCATCTTCACACACAGATGAAGATATTAGTGTTGAAATCCGATGGCTCAGAAAGGCCTTCATTGACACCAATGTCATTTCCTCTCTCAAGACCCATAAAGGCACTAAAGACGTCGTTACAAAGCCCATCTCACTACAGAGGCTCTACAATCATTTTATGAAGCGGCGAGAATAGTTTTTGTTCGCAAACAAAGCATCAGATTTCAACACTAATATCTTCATCTGTGTCCGAAGATGAACGGAGGACTGACGGGTGTCCAACTAACCCTTTAAGAAGCATAAGTTTGTTTATTGGTAAGTACGGACAAGTGTTGTGAATTAGCTTTAGCTAAAAAAAACTTTGATGCATACATCAAATGAATGTTCAAGTTTATCTATGTTTTTTGTATCTGTCCCTATCCAAATAGACGTAATACTGACATGGCATTAAAGACGGCATCTGTTCAGATGCAGATCTTATATTCAATCCACTGCTAAAAAACTTCTGAAACTAAGAAGTACAGCAGAATTTAAAAATAATTTGATTCACTTTGATTCTTTTCTGAGACGATACACGCAAGTGATGAATTACATCATTTCTTATGGATTTTAAAATGCACAACACATGCATCTCATTGGTGTACTGAAATGCAAATCCCTGTCACGCAAATCTAAAATGACCCAGAGCTTTACAGCACTAATCCCTTTTCGAATTCCAGAGGAAGCGCATCATGCAAAAAAAAAAAACACACACAAAAAAGCTAATTAATTCAAACAAACCAATATAATTTCCCCACAGTGCATAGCACCTGGCTGGCTATCGGCACTGGAGACATTTTTACTCCTAAGAAGCACGACCAACTTTCAATCAATCAATCAACTTTTTTATATAGCGCTTTTACAATCACGATTGCCAGTGCTTCACAGTGTCAAACAGGATAATATTGCATATAATATTGCATATTTCAGGTGGCAGATACCTGATACAGTAACGCTGTAGTATATCAGAGTCGACATAATATGCTTATGGTACTCACCCCTGATTTGGGCCCCATTCATTGCGAATACACAGATGCTTGTGAACAGGGTCCTTCATGTAGCCATCGAAACAGATACATTCTCCTGAAAGAAGACAAAGTGTATTTAAACAATCACTATCAATGCCAATTGAAATTAAATAAAAGTTTAATAACATTGTGCTGAGCCCTAATTGTTACAGTACGCGTGTGTCCATGAGGGATGTCCGTTAGGATGGTACCAGATTTCTGCCAAAATACTGTTGTTAATACTGTAAAAAATCATCATAACTGAATGTGAGGCTTCCTTAAAACACTGTAAATAACTGGATCTGTTCACCTGAGCTCTTTAGATTAGTTTGTAAATGTAAACATCCATTCAATTTAAAATAGAAATGTGACTGAAGACACTTTATTTTATGCTCTATCCAGGTTTTTGAACGCAATAACATCTTAATTTAGCTTTAAGAGAATTTATAATTTGAAATTTGTATGACAATGTCATACACTAACGATTACTGTAGCAACAATGTCTTTCTGTGTACTTTCTATTACTTTTAAACATATATTGCTTTGTAAATGTACAGAAAAATGCTAAATGTTTTATCATACTACTGTCCAGCTCTGAAATGAGCTTCTGAATTTTTTTTTTAACTTTGTTAATTGCAACATTTACGAATGCATATTTACAATTTAAAAAAAATGTATGTATTAAAATGTGTGCATTAAAAAAAAAAAAAAAAAAAAAAAAATTATATATATATATATATATATATATATATATATATATATATATATATATATATATATATATATATATATATTTAAAGGAAAATGAGAATTAAAGGGGTATACAAGTTTGACTTCTTCCTACTCCTTTTTCGTACATGAGATAGAAGCATGTTTTTACAGAAAAGTAAAATACTTTCCTGTGTTTTTTTATTTTACTTTTCTATTATTCTATGTTTTCATCTTTACTTTTTCTTTTCTTTTTCTTTTCTAAATGTCTGAACATTATTGTATTTTTATCTTCTCATGTTCGAAAAAAAAAACTCGTTAACATTAGTTAATGCACTGTGAACGAACATGAACAAACAGCTGTATTTGTATTAACTAACATTAACAAAGATGAGCAAATACAGTAGTAAATGAACTTCTCATGGTTAGTTAATACATTAACTAATGATGTTAACTAATTAAACCGTATTCTAAAGGGTTTAACACCTTCATATTTACAACAGTAACAAGTCCATCATCTTTTTTTTAGATCATTAGTCAACAAATTCTTAGTAAATACTGCAATCATAACAGATCCAGAGGTGCACCTTTCATTATACTGAGCTGAGTGGTTGCTAAAAACTTGCTGATTCACAGATCATTTGTGTTTTAAAAAAATGTCAAGGTTAACTGCAGGAAGTCATGTTTCCTGAGCCAGTGAGTTATTCACCTAACTCGTTCAGACTACTGTGTGAAGCAGATATGAACACGACAGACCGATTTTACCCCCCCTCACATTCACACAACAGCCCTATCTATAGTCGAATCGCCTCTGTGTGACTGATATTAATTCATAGCCTTCAGAGTCAAGAGATGATGACCCCCGTTGTCATGTTTACATCAATATGGTGATTCTCCAGACGTGTAAATGGCTGCTCTTGTGTGTGTGTGTGTGTGTGTGTGTGTGTGTGTGTGTGTGTGTGTGTGTGTGTGTGTGTGTGTGTTGAAGCATATATGCATGCGCAGCAGATTCCCTGTGTCAGCTTTACTCAGCATGCTCATGGCTCAGACAGGTCTAATCACTCTGAGTTCAACTGATCAGTCTTGTCAGGGCAAACCGCAGGCATGTCGGTCATGATTTGGGTTCATGGGACTGACAAGGCTGCACCCGGAGCAGGAACGGGCAGCCCGTCTTAAAAAAAAAAAAAAAAAAAAACGTGATGAGACTGATGCAAATACAGAGGGAGCACAGAGGAAGAATGGTGTTACCAAACATGGAAACAAATGGGAATAAAATGTGTGAAAAGGCTAAAGAAAACATTTGATATCTGCTGACATTTGGTGCAAAGCAGTAGTAATCAATATGCTGACAATGCAGTGATTATGTACCCAGAGATCTGCTAATGCAATACAAGTGACCTTAAATTCTGCATTATGCAAACTAATATTGGATTTTTAACACTAATGTGTTTAGTAACTAGAAAAAAACAAAATCGTTTTTTCTGTTTTTTGTTTTGTTTTGGTGTGTGAAGGGCAACTGTATGATGTGGAAAATGCTAATTGGAGAGAAAGCTGATAATTATTTGTTTAAATCTATTACAAGGCAATCTTTAAATCTAATTATGATAGATTAATATCGTTTACTGCTTTATGATTGTTGCCTATCATTACAGTAAAATAAGTGCCCGTTAATTAAAAAAACAACAACATACAGTTGAAATAATGTGTTAATTGTCTTGGTTATTACCCCTTTATTTGCCAAACTTTACATATTGTTCCCTTATACCTACACGTAGGCTACGGTAAGTAAAATTAGCTTTACTTGCACAATACATTACAGGCGGTAATCTAAAGCATTACTAATAGTTGTTTTAAATTGCAATAAAATCATTGATGCACGTGGGGAGCGAAGGCTGGCCCGTGTGGTCCGATCAAACAGACGAGCTACTGGAGCTCAAACTGCTCCAGAAGTTAATGCTGGTTCTGATAGAAAGCTGTCAGAATACACAGAGCATCTCAGTTTGAGGCGTATGGGGCGGCATAGCCGCTGACCAGTCAGGGTGACCTCTGACCCCTGACCCCGCCGAAAGCACCAACAGTGGCACGTGAGCATCAGAACTGGACCACGGAGCAATGGAAGAAGGTGGCCTGGTCTGAGGAATCACGTGTTCTTTTACATCACGTGGATGGCCGGGTGTGTGTGTGTGTGTGGCTTACCTGGGGAACACATGGCCCCAGGATGCACTATGGGAAGAAGGCGAGCCGGCGGAGGCAGTGTGATGCTTTGGCCAATGTTCTGCTGGGAAACCTTGGGTGCTCCATCCATGTGGATGTTACTTTGACACGCTCCACCTACCTAAGCATTGCTGAGACCATGTTCAGCCTTTGATGGAAACGGTATTCTGGTGGCTGTGGCTCTTCCAGCAGGATAATGCTCCTGACACATAGCACAAATGCTTCAGGAATGGTTTGAGGAGCACAACAACCAGTTTGAGGCGTCGACTCGGCCTCCAGATTCCCCAGATCTCAATCCAATCGAGCATCTGTGGGATGAGCTGAACAAACAAGTCCGAACCATGGAGGCCTCACCTCACAACTTACAGGACTTAAAGGATCTGCTGCTAACATATTGGTGCCAGATACCACAGCACACCTTCAGGGGTTAAGAGGAGTCCATCAGAGACGGGTCAGGGGGACCAACACAATATGGTCATAATATTATGCCTGATTGGTGTGTATAAAAACACTTCTAAAAGTGCATTTGTCCGCTTAAAACAAAAAAGGTACGGTACAGCAAAAAAAGTCATTCAAAAGTCATATTATGGGTATAAACACTTAACTTGATATATTAATGATCATAAGCGCAATTTGGCAGGCCAAGAATAATGTATAGCACTGATATTATTTGCTTAGTTAACTGTTAAACTTTGCCAAAGTGATTAGTAAATTATCCGTGTACCGTAGGTAATGATAGCATTTTTATCAATTCAAATGAGATGCAGGGAGCCTTTATGACTCTAGGTGGTAAATGGCAATTTTGCCAGGAAACATGTATCCAGTGGCTGTGATTGACTGATCACTGTTGATATCCAGCAGGCACTCAGCCAGAGCTGTATGCATAAGAAATACATACCCTTCTAATAATCTCTTCACTGAATATACGCAGAAGCAATTTTATTTGTATATGCTGTAAGTCATAAGAGGCCTATATAACAGAACCTATACTCTATAGTCTTGTCATAGGGTTTCTGGGTTAAGTCTGAGTTTGCCAAGTTCACTGTCATGTTTCTCAGTTTGCTTTGTTCACTGTCATGTTTTCTGTTTTGTCATGTATTTCCTGGTTTGTCATGTGATTCCCTTGCCCTCATGTGATCCTTTGTCATGTTGTCATTGGTTAAATGGTTCATCATTGTTCACAGGTGTCCCTTGTCTTGTCATTAGCCCGTGTGTTTTTATGCCCTCATGTTTGCCGTTTGTCTGATATGTCCGATTTGTAACCCACTGTTAGTGAGTGTCTGTGCCAAGTCAAGTTTGTTCATGCCATGGCAGGTCAAGTTTAGTTAAGCCAAGTTTATTGTTTTGCCAAGCAAGTCTTTGTTTAAAAACTCCACTTGGGTTCTGAAACTTTGCCTCCAGTGGACGTCAATTATTACTAAACTATTTATTTAGCCTTGTGTATTTATGGGGGGCAATCTGTGGGGAATTATTGCAAATGGCGCTAA
This sequence comes from Pseudorasbora parva, assembly GCF_024679245.1. NCBI lineage: Eukaryota > Metazoa > Chordata > Actinopteri > Cypriniformes > Gobionidae > Pseudorasbora > Pseudorasbora parva. The sequence continues at coordinate 2,273,217 of NC_090180.1, forward strand.
TCAGGAACCCAGCAGGAAGTAAAGAACATGCTTTTTAAGCTTTTGTATTTCAATTGTATTATGCATGGCATTTTCAAAACCTCAAATTAATTGAGAGACTTGTGAAATTAGGATGTTTAAGGTACAAATGGTGAACCTAGAAGTAATCGCCAACTTCTAAAACATACACATTCACGTAAATAATAATAATATTAATAATAATAATAATAATAATAATAATAATAATAATAATAATAATAATAATAATAATAATAATCAAATATAGGTGTATATAATATATAAAATTAACTACATATTTTCAAAATTAAATAATGGGTTTTTATATTATCATTATACTAAAAGCAAAATATACACTACATTGCCAAAGGTTTTGGGATGCCTGCCACACACATGAACTTTACTGACATCCCATTCATAATATGGAGTCGGCCCACCCTCTCTAACAGCTTCAGCTCTTCTGGGAAGGCTTTCCTCAAGGTTTAGGAGTGTGTTTATGGGGATTTTTGCCCATTCTTCTAGAAGCTCATTTGTGAGGTCAGGCACTGATGTTGGACGAGAAGGCCTGGCTCTCAGTCTCCGCTCTAATTCATCCCAGAGCTGTTCTATCGGGTTGAGCTCAGGACTCTGGGCAGGCCAGTCAAGTTCCTCCACACCAAAATCCTCATCCATGTCTTTATGGGCTGATGCTTTGTGGACTGGAGCGCAGTCATGGTGGGACAGGAAGGGGCCGTCCCCAAACTGTTCCCACAAAGTTGTGAGCATTAAATTGTCCAAAATGTCTTGGTATGCTGGAGTATTCAGAGTTCTTTTCACTGGAACTAAGGGGCCAAGTCCAACGCCTGAAAAACAACCCCACCCTGTAATCCCCCCTCAACCAAACTTTACAATTGGCACAATGCAGTCAGGCAAGTCCCGTTCTCCTGGCGATGGCCAAACCCAGACTCGTCCATGGGATTGTCAGACTGAAGCGTGATTGGTCGCTCAGAGAACACGTCTCACTGCTCTAGAGTCCAGTGGCGGCTGCTTTACTCCACTGCATCCCACGCTTTGCATTGCTCTTGGTGATGTAAGGCTTGGATGAGCTGCTCGGCCATGGAAACCTATTCCATGAAGCTCTCTACGCTGTTCTTAAGCTCATCTGAAGGCCACAGGAGTCTGGAGGTCTAGAGCTGTTGACTCTGCAGAAAGTTGGTGACTTCTGCGCACTGTGACCCTCAGCATGCGCTGACCCCGCTCTGTGATTTTACTTAATTTTTAGCATTTGTAAAATCAATAAAAACAAACAAAAACAAAACTTTAATGCCTATATTCAACCGTTCTGCATTTTTAAAATAAAAACAAACCTAAATTTATTTACTTCATTATTTCGACCACTTTGTCCATTATTATGCAAAAACGTGAGAAAAGGTGCAATATGTTGTTCTTTACAAAATAATGCTGATTCATCCATGTATTACGTTTATTTACATGTGTGTGTTTATGTGTATAAGAAATCACTACTATTGGATTCCGACAGAGAGAGTGACTGTAGAATGACTTATTAATGTTTTTAAGTCCAGAGTAAACCCTTTCCATGACCACAGAAAGAGTCTGTAGGATATTATTCAGCCAAATTAATGAAACGAAAGTGCAAGGATCAGGTAGCCTGAGACACAACATTGCATGTTCTTGTTTAATAAATGTCCCCTGAAGCCTGATGGGAATGAGGGAGGTGAACAGGGACTCCGAGAGGCCTGTTATCAGTCCAAAACTCATCTCAGCTTTTACACATCCTTTGCGCCTCTGATTCACAATCTTTTTTTAAAGCGCGCACAGCCCTAGTTATTGTCGCTCTCCATCCCGCTTTTCATCAGTATCTCCCTCTCCTGCTTGAATCAGACAGTCTTACAGTTTTCCGTGAATAAGTAGTCTGCCCCCCCACAAGCACACACGCTGAGCCTTTCATTAAGAATGCATCATAGAAAAAAGCACAATGCAATTATTGAACCTTGGCAGTACCAGGGCCTCATCCTTTAGATTTCATTTGTGAGAAAACAAAGGCAGGTTCCCAACGGTCCAACTTTGATTCATTTAGGGTTGGAAGATTCTCTTTTCGAAGCCCAATAGAGCTCCTCTTTTGAATTATGGATGCAAACAGGAGGAACTTATCAACAAATCATAACAATGTTGGACTGATTCCTGCTGCAAATGATAAGAGAAATGCCTGTAAAGCGGATGTTTTACTATTCATTTTAATGTACCTGGCCGCCTGTTGACTATGCTTTGCCTGACAGGAGCAACTATAAACCTGAACAGATCAATCTTGGCATACAAACTTGCAATCTTTATTGGCAAAATGCAGATTGTGCATTAAAATGTATGATGCAAACAGAACAACTTCTGCCCACTGCCTGAGATTATTCATCAATATCGCACTGTCAAGTTTTATAGTAATGTAGTGTGTGTACTATTTATTATAATTTTTTTATATTTTTTTTTACAATGAAACAAAAAGCTATTGGAAGATGATACTAATCTGATGCCAAAAACCTCAAAATATACAGTCCCTGACAAAAGTCTTGTCGCTTGTGTACAAATTGACCTAAAGTGCCGCTGAAATATATTTCTAATCAAGATTTTTTTTACAAGAAATGGCTCATTTTTATCCCACCATCTTTTGTGATAATGTTTCAGTGAAAAACTAAACTTTCAAAAAGTATTCTAATATTCACAGCTTGGTAAAGCCCATTGAGTCAATTTTTGCAAAGACATAAGTGTTGTCACCTTGTCATATGAGCTTCACCTGTGACTAATAACGGATCAATTAGGTCTCAAGTGTGTATAAAAAGAACCCCAGTACACTAGACCTTCACATCAACTGCAACTAGACCGCTGCAAACATGCCTAAGATTCACCCAGAGACTAAAGTTTTGATTATCAAGAGGCTGAAGACCAGATCCACTGCTGATGTGGCAGACACCTTCAATGTGTCTCAGCGTCAAGTACAGAGGATAAAAAAAAGATTTGAAGAGACTGGAGACGTTTTTGACAAGCCCAGGTCAGGCAGACCCCGCAAGACAACTGCTCGAGAGGACCGTTTGTTGGCTCGAAAATCCAAGGCCAGCCCATTTTCCACTGCAGCAGAGCTCCACGAGACCTGGTCACCTGAGGTCCCTGTGTCAACCAGAACAGTTCAACCAGGATTCTGTCTCGAAATGGCCTCCATGGTCGAATCAGTGCCCAGAAGCCAGCACTAAACAAAAGGCAATTGAAAAACCGTGTGGCATTTGCCAAGGCCCACAGCCTGCTAAAAGGATGGATGCAGGAAAAGTGGCAGAAGGTGGATTTTTCAGATAAATCTTCTGTAGAATTACACCACAGTCGCCGCAAATATTGCAGGAGACCTACTGGTGCCCGAATGGATCCGAGATTCACCCAGAAAACAGTGAAGTTTGGTGGCGGAAAAATCATGGTCTGGGGTTACATCCAGTATGGGGGTGTGCGAGAGATCTGCAGGGTGGAAGGCAACATCAATAGTCTAAAATACCAAGAAATCTTAGCTACCTCTTATATACCCAACCATAAAAGAGGCCAAATTCTGCAGCATGACAGTGCTCCTTCGCATACTTCCATCTCCACATCAAAGTTCCTCAAGGCGAAGAAGATCAAGATGCTCCAGGATTGGCCAGCCCAGTGACCAGACATGAACATCATTGAGCATATGTGGGGTAGGATGAAAGAGGACGCATGGAAGACGAAACCAAAGAATATTGATGAAATCTGGGAGGCATGCAAGACTGCTTTCTTAGCTATTCCTGATGACTTCATCAATAAATTGTATGAATCCTTGCCAAAGCGCATGGATGCAGTCCTTCAAGCTCATGGAAGTCATACAAGATATTAAATTTGGATCTCACAGCACCACAACTTAATTTGCTGACATATTTTTGTATTTGCAGTAAATTTGTTCAATTTCTGTATAGGCGACAAAACTTTTGTCTTGCCAAAATTTGACCTTTCTGTCTTGATTAAATGATAAATATTTTTTCTATGAAAATTATTTATTTCAGTGCATTAAACATCATTTGGGAGGGTTTTAGCTTTTCATATGAGCTATTTCTAACACCAATGAATTAATTAAAAGTCAGGTTAATATCAGGTATTTCTAGAAAATAGATAAGCGACAAGACTTTTGTCAGGGACTGTAAAGACCTAAAGTATCCTAAAATATAAAGGCAATTGTTTTCAAAATAAAATAATTGTTTTACTTTTTTTATATTATCACTGTATTAAAACCAAAAGACATTCAAATTTCTGGAGAAAAAAAAATATTTTTTTTTCACAGAGTAATGTTGCATTTATGTGTGTGTGTGTGTGTGTGTGTGTGCGCATGTGTGTGCGTGTGTGTGTGTGTATGTGTATTTGTATAGAACCTTTTACCACAAATATTGCTCTATACAGCAAATAATACCCTAAAAACCTCAGTTATTGTAATAATTTTATTGTGGCCAGCCTAAGTGCAATAATCATGCTGCCTAATCAGCATCTTAATATGCCACACCTGTGAAGTGGATGGATTATCTCGGCAAAAGAGAAGTGCTCACTAACACAGATTTAGACAGATGAGAGAGAAATAGGCATTTTGTGTACAAAGAAAAACTCTGGGCCCGTATTTATCAAGCTTCTCAAAGTGCTATTTTAGTCTTAAGTGCTGAAAATTCATAAAATTTACTCCTACTTTAAAACTTAAGTATAAAAGCAAGTTATCAAATTTCTTAAAGCTAAGATTCACTCTTACTCCCAGGTATTTAAGACAGCTGGAGAGGTCTCTCAAGTGGTTAGAAGTGTCCAGTAGGGGCTTGAGATGGCGCTGAGGAGACAGAGACGTGCGCAAATCTTTCAATAGAGGGAGAATGTGTTCGAAATGTTTGACGACAAATAGTTAATCAAACAGTATTGTTTGGACAGAGCAGACATCATCTTTTTCAGCGCTGGTTAATGTTGGGTTTTATAAATAAATAAAAAAACACTGTTCGAGTAATTCAGCAAGCAGTAGCGATCGCTTCTTCCTCCAGTTCGGCTTTCTTTTGGAATCCATGATGGCTGATTATATTTTAAAAATCTAGGCTATAGGTCATTTAACAGCACACCAGTTTAAAAAATGTAATTAAATGGATGAAAACATGTTTATCTTTCATTTCAAATGTATATATTATAATGTATTCTCTTGAAAACTCTTTATTGTCAAATGTGTGTTGAATGTTAACTCCTCTTAGGAATTTCACCTTTCAATGTGAATTTATCTGAGGATATTCTTAAATAAGGACATCTCTTCAGTGATTGGTTCATGCCTATGACATCATCCAAAATCTCCTTTCGCGGCACAGCAAAGTGTCGTAAATCCACTCTAAGACTAGCACTTAAGATATATTCCTACACTTTACTTAAAGTATGATTGGGACGCTTGATAACTAACTTTTAAGCGCAGCTTTGAGCCCAGAATTTTTTTACTCTTGAGTCAATTCTTAGCAGTGTTCTTGTGAGTAATTCTAAGATGTTTGATAAATACGGGCCCTGGTTTATTTATTTATATATGTATTTTTTGGGGCTAATAGAAGTTGTGAATGGCCAGTAACTTAATAATTTAGCAGCCGCTGAGTGAAAAAGTTAATTGCAAACCCTGCAACCCAGTATTTCTGAATCTAATCAAGCATCATTTAGATTAGTAATGTGTCCCTGGCTCAGAATGTCCTAAAGCTAAGGCATTTCATTTGATCTGCACTTTGCCTAATTCACTGCCCAAACAAGAATAAAAAAAGAAGAAATAATCATTCAAATCCAGGTCACTGAAGCTGTATAAGCCCAAGTCTTACATTACAAAGATTCATTGCCAAGCATTACTGTCCTCACAGCTCTCGCTCAATTAAGCTTTCATTACTTAATACTGCTCACTCAAGAGAGATACCTTCAGAGAAATCTGCAAATGAAATGACGAATCAGAGCTAAGCCTCTGTCCTGTCCCTCCTGCTCTTTAAAGGAAGCTGCGGTGCAACGGCAGTCCGTCGAGCTCATTGATTTTACACAATGGAGAGGATGGGCACTCATTCACCAGCGGAGGGGTGGAGCGAAAGATTATGTTATGATTCATTAGTTAAAGATGCAGACTAATTAAAGCAAGGCAAGATCATTTTCACTTTTTTTTGTTTTCTTTTCTTTTCTGTAGAGTTCCCAAAGTGCAGTTTGAAGGGATAGTTTACAAATATCCGGGCCTGTATTCATCAAGCCTCTGAGAATTACTCACAGGAATACTCATAAGAATTGACTTAAGAGTAAAAAATTATTCGCTTTTATTATCGTATTTATCAAGCTTCTCAAAGTGCTATTTTAGTCTTAGGCGCTGAGAATTCATGAAATGTACTCCTACTTTCAAACTTAAGTATAAAAGCAAGTTATCAAATTTATTAAAGCTTAAGGTACGTTCACACCAAACGCAAATAGAGCGTCTGGAGCGAATGATTTCAATGTAAGTCAATACGGCCACTCATGCCTTTCCGGCAGCGAGTGACAGGATGGCCGTATCCGGAGCGCCATCCCCGGCATGTACCAAATCGAGTAACGGGTCATTTCAATAAATTCAGCAACTGTTTTGTCTTGTGGACTATATGTACACATGTTTTAGTATGCAAAATATCTTATTCAGGACAGCACTAAATAAAAAATAACATGCATTTTGCATGATCCCTCTTATTTAGTTAAAATGATTCAAATTCAAATGATGCATATATATATATAGGCTATATTATCTGATATAATCAGCCACCATGGATTCCAAAAGAAAACCGAACTGGCAAGAGGAAGAAGCGCTGACAAAGATGATGCCTGCTCTGTCAAAACAATACCGTTTGATTAACCGCTCATCATCAAACATTTCAAAAGCATTCTTCCTCTCCTGAAAGATTCGTCTCTGTCTTCTCATTGCCATCACAAGCCCCTACTGGCAACTCCTAACCACTTGAGAGACCTCTCGAGCTGTCTTAAATAAGTGCCAGAGAAAAAGCGATTCTCAGCTATAAGAAATTTGATAACTTGCTTTTATACTTAAGTTTAAAAGTAGGAGTACATTTCATGAATTCTCAGCAAGCAAGACTAAAATGACACTTTAAGAAGCTGGATAAATACAGGCCCTGATTTATAAATCTAAGGTCTCTTTTTGGGGGCATTTTTGCCTTCACTATAGTGTATTATAGTACAGTTGAAGAGAGGATAGAAGAAAGGGACACGAGATAAATGGTAAAACAACGTGTGGGGATTGAAACGTGGGTTAATCCCAAAGAGCAATTGTGCAGTATGTTGAAGAAATACCCATTAGTAAAAGTCACTTTTACTGTAACACCTGTGTTTTCTTTCTCAGTTTACTTCCATTAAAGACATACATGACTGTGTTTAAAATGAAACTTGCAAGATGGGCATTTTTACACATATGTACAGTATATATAACCGTTCAAGGGCAATAAAGTGCCAAATATAACTCATTCAAAGCTCATAAGCTCTGTGAGAACAGATGTGAGCACGTCTCTGACTGCGGTCAGAAACAGCCTCTCGCGCAAATAGAGAAATTAGTAATTTTTTCGCTGCTGACTGGCATTAAAAGGCATAAAATTACTTGTTTTTACAAATGCATGCAAACTAAAAGTTGTTTTGAGTCTGGCTCTAGACAATTCACAATAAGGGCATGTTTTTGATTGAAACTGGCAAATTTCACTGAAAGGTGACAAGTTTGCACCCCTGAATAATAGTCAATGAAATCTAAAACAACACTGGACTCAATGACTTTCATTGTATGGACAAAAAAGAGTGTTTTTTCACATTGACATTTTTTTGAAATGTCTTCCTTTGTGTTTCGCAGAGGGAAAAAAAAGTTTAGAACGACATGAAGGTGAACTATCCTTTTAAGTATCCCCCTCGGAATCTGCCTCCCTGTTGGTGTCAGACTTACTAGATGAGCTGTGTGAAGTAAGGAATCATGTCAGGGCGGTGTTGTACCTGTATCTGGGTCACATTGGTGCTCACAGGGGTCCAAGAGACGGCGGCCACACAGATCATTGACCCACGGGCCGCTTGCGTTCTGCTGGTAGAACAGCAGCACCTGGGCTGGGTTCAGCCAGTCAGAGGCGTCCAGCTGGCTGCCCTGAAGCAGAACGAATCTGGAGCCTGGGAGAGAAGAATCAGACAGGACATCTGTTAAGACTTGCATTGAGTAAATTAGTCGGCTCTATTAGTGAGCTTTGACATCATGTACCATACACATGATTGTAAAAAAAAAAGGCAGTAAAAAAATATGGTAGCAACATTTTAGGTTTTATGGGACAGCACAATAAACCCGTCTCAGGCATTATTAGAATATTCATATTTAATAAATGTTCTCTCGACACGTCATCCAAAATAAACATGTCTCTTGCGCAATGACTGATCTTTCGAATATTCATATTTTTGTGTAATCGACGCGTCATCCTCAATAAACCCGTCTCTTATGTGATGACTCTGATTATTAGAATATTCATATTTAATAATTGTTTTCTCGACACGTCATTCCAAATAAACTTTTCTTATGCGCAATGACTGATCTTTCGAATATTCATATTTTTGTGTAATCGATGCGTCTCCTCCATAAACATGTCTCTTATATGATGAGTCAGATTATTCGAATATTCATATTTTTGTGTAATCGATGCGTCTCCTCCATAAACATGTCTCTTACGTGATGACTCAGATTATTCGAATATTCATATGTTTGTGTAATCGACGCGTCTCCTCAATAAACCTGTCTCTTACGTGATGACTCCGATAATTAGAATATTCATATTCAATAATTGTTTTCTCGACACGTCAAACTAAATAAACCTTGTCCGGCGTGATGGCTCCAATTATTCGAATATTCATATTTAATAATTGTTTTCTCAACACGTCATCCTAAATAAACCCTAAAGTCTCTTGCGCAATGACTCTGATCTCTCGAAATATTCATATGTTTGTGTAATCGACGTGTAATCCTCAATAAACCTAGCCTAGAAATCTAGACGCACCCTAGCGGCAGCAAATCTAATCTGCCGCGAGTGTGGTCTAGCAACTCTCAATACACTTCTGAGCTGTATTCGCCTAACTCTTGCCGGGCCAATCACATCGTGTATAGAGTCGGTGGGCGGGGCCATAATGATGACGGCCGAGTTGCGTTTGCGTGCTTCTAGTAAACACAGAAACTGGCGAACGGCAGCGGTCTTTCGAATCAGCTTTGACCGCGACTCTGGAAGACTTGAGTTAAGCTTTTCTCTGAGAAAAGAACAAAGAACGGCACTGAAGTCATTCTTAAAAAGGGAAGATGTGTTCGGAGTTTTGCTGACCGGATACGGCGAATGTTTAATCTGTCATAGAGCTCTGCTTCACCTTCGTTGCTCTGGTTGGTTGTAGCACTATCCTATCGCGTGCAGAGGGAGTTTGACAGACAGCCGTTTATCCGCCCCTCAGATTGAGCTGACAATGGTGAGTTTCCAGACCAAACATCTTGATGTGGCTCTGGCTTGTCAGGCTACAATAAACCCGTCTCTTACATGATAACTTTCGAATATTCCGATCTAATGCGCTTTCTGACCTATAAGGCTGCCAGAATAATAATCATACACGGTGTGTTAATAGGCCAGAGGAGAACTGAGTCTGTTTCTCTAAGGTTTATTTTTCTCCATCATGCCCTGGTGGAGTTTTGGTTCCTTTGGTCACCTTTGGCTTGGCTTGCTCAGTTGGGGACACTAAAATTTCAACTAAAGTTATCAACTAAATATCCAAATAAAATTAATTACTAAATTAACTGTATCAACTATAATACTAATCTGCCCACATTGTGGCTATATGATAATTTAAATGAGCTGATAACATCACTGTTTTCTCCAGAACGACTGTACAGCCAAATCAAGTTTTGTTGCATTATTTTCCTGTTTAACACTGTGAAGCTGATTTGAAACAATCTGTGTTGTAAAAGCGCTGTATAAATAAAGTTGACTTGACAGCACTTAGTTTACTGCCTATTGGTAATGCAATGTAATGTAAAATAATCTAATTTACAACAAGGAAGACTTGAGGGAGAGTAAATCGTGGGCTAATTTTCATTTGTGGGTAAACTATCCCTTTAAACTATGTTTTGGACGTTCTGCAAAGCTTTTAAAGCAAAGCATTATAGTGCTGTGGATGAGATATGAAACATCTGAGCTGGAAGTGTGATATATTCTACACTATCACTCCGAATATATGCCACAAAGAACAGGATTTATTCCAAAATATCAAGTTTTATCCAATCTTTCGCATAAAGTTTACTCTGTAATACTGTTAGACAGTTATAGACACATCTTAAATGTGATTTTTCAAATTCAAAAGGCGAACTGTGAATCCTTCCAGTCTTCTCTTTTTAGATTCCTTCCACTTAGACATCTATGTGAATGTTAATCTAGCCTAAAGCGCCAGACCCCATAGAAAAGAGCGCTGCATGAAAGACAAAATGACAGACGAGCAAAGCCAGTCACAATCCATCATATCGCCCAAACTCTAGAAATGACGGCTGCAATGCCAATGAGCTGAGAGAGAGAGAGAGAGAGAGAGAGAGAGAGAGAGAGAGAGAGAGAGAGAGAGAGAGAGAGAGAGAGAGAGAGAGAGAGAGAGAGAGAGAGAGACTGGCCTGTTTTCTTGGACTGCAGGTGCAACATTGAAATTCAATAACAAGCTCATCCAACACAAACGTAAGGTCCAAAGTACAAACAGAGAACCCTTGGGGAAAGTGGCTAGCTGTTGTTTACAGTTGTGTGTGTGTGTGTGTGTGTGTGTGTGTGTGTGTGTGTGTGTGTGTGTGTGTGTGTGTGTGTGTGTGTGTGTGTGTGTGTGTGTGTGTGTGTGTGTGTGTGTGTGTAGTGAAGTCAGTGGTTACTCCCCAGAACTGAACTTTGACACATTTTTCATAGCGTGATAATAGCTTAGCTCAAACTTTTTTGTTGTTTTTCAATCCCACGCTATTCTTTCCATAAGCAGCAATCTAGCAGGACAAAATGCTACATCACAGTTTTCCGTCTCACTCTCTCTCTCTCTCTCTCACACACACACACACACACACACACACACACACACACACACACACACACACACACACACACACACACACACACACACACACACACACACACACGTTAGGTTTTTGTGAATTGTGGGGACTTTCCATAGGCGTAATGCATTTTATACTGTACAAACTGTACATTATATCCCCTTACACTGCCCCTAAACCTAAACCTACCCATCACAGGAAACATTCTGCAGTTTTACATTTTCAAAAAAACATCATTTAGTATGTTTATAAATCCATTTACATTGTGGGGACTGCTGGCTGGTCCCCACAATGTAGGTGATTTCAGGTTTATATTACATTGTGGGGACATTTGACACACACACACACACACATACGCACATGCACACGCACACGCACACGCACACACGCACGCACACACGCACGCACACACGCACACACGCACACACACACGCACACGCACACGCACACGCACACGCACACGCACACGCACACGCACACACATACGCACACGCACACGCACACGCACACGCACACACGCACACACGCACGCACACACGCACACACGCACACGCACACGCACACGCACACACGCACGCACACACGCACGCACACACGCACACACGCACACACGCACACACGCACACACAAGCAGGCTAAGGAAATAATCAATCAATAGTCTTTCCTCTCACTTTAATCAGTTGGTTTGGATTCAGTGATTCATGGACTCGTCGTTCTGATGGTTTCTGTGCAGTCCGTTTCTAAGCAAACTGTCCAGGTTTTAGTCAACATTAGGTTGTTCCTACACTGTAAAAAAATGTATGTTCAAAAAGTTATGACAACATGTGTTTTTAGACAACTTTAATTCATCAAAATAAGTTAAGAAACGTTCAACTTTAAGATGAAATTAACATCCAAGTCGATTGTTCTTAAAAAAAAAATCAGGCTGTAACATTTTTTACAGTGTAGTTTTATTTGTTGCATTTTACTTATCTAACTCTTTTAACAGTGTAGCTGTCTTTTGTGTGTTTTTTTAATAAGTTGTAGTGTTTACCTTCCTTCACTAATTAGCGTCTTGCCTTTTAATAATGGTGTAGCTTAGAGGTGTTACAGGCCAGGGGGCGTACTACAGAAACTTTCTATCTTAAGTCTTAACTTAAGATATTATAAGTTAATTTAGGATTTTACACAATTTCATATTACAGAAGAAAATCTCATGATTTAGGATTCTTATCTTATCTTACAAAATCTCATCTTTTCTGTAGTTCAAATGCTAAAGAAGTTAGAAATGTGTAAGTATACCAATGTCGTATGTAACTTTAGAGATAGTCCTTAAATTTGTGCATATATATAACGTCCAGTCTCAAACCAACTTTATGCAAGTGAAAAACTGCCGGTAATGCTCCGTGACGGCTCATTGGTCTCTGTAATGTTGGTTGCAATTCGTCAACTAACTGCAAAATCATGTGTCGTGGGAGTCTGTAATTATTTACAAGCATTTTATCATCAAAGCGCAGCACATCCTCTGGGTCCTCCAAAAGTATCTCCACCATCAAAACCTCCCTGCTATTCAACTTATATAATTAACAAATACATATAACATAAGACTCTCAAAAAAATAGATTTTTGTACAATGTTTTTTTACCGCTGTTTTTTAAATTTACCGTAAAGTTAAGACAGCTTCTAGGATTTTTTGTCGAGTTATGATGCTTCTGTAATATCCGTTTCCTATCCATAGTTAAGATTTTGCATTTAAAAAATGTCATTCAGTAATAGCCTTTGTCCTAAATGAGGTCCTAACTGAAAATGTAATTTACCAAACAGATAAGATAGGATTCTCAAGTTAAGACATTTCTGTAATACGCCTCAAGATTTACTAAACAGGGCAAATTAGCACGAGAGTGTAATCCCATAAAAGCGGCGATGGGAGTGGACAGTTTTGTATGTACGGACGACACACACACTAATGAACACAGACGCAGCCGAATCCTTTCCATATAGCTAATGCAATCTACCGTTTACCATCTGGTTTACAAACTTTATGAAGGATCCCCAAATATGATTAACCTTTTATGAGGGATTCCTTTCCTAAAATCCATCTGTATATGTTTTATGTATGAAACAACATTTAAATAGTAGTTAGATAAATAACAAGCAAAAAAGTGTAACATTATAAATACAACATATTGTTTCCAAACTAAAACCGGCTGTACTTAATGTTGGATGTATACTGCAAACCTGAAAAAGAATATTAAAATATAGTAAAAAATTATTAGTAAAAGCACTTTTCAAAATAATAGTAAGCAAGCAGCTCACATACTGCTTTTATATCGATATAAAGGGGACTATACTGAGAAAAACTCACTAAAGATGCAAAGTATGTATACTGAAAGAAAGGCGAGAAACATTTAGAAATGAAACCGTGTGAATGTTCATTAGACTTTATCCATTTTAATGTGGATTATTAAATGGATAAAGTCCATTACTTGGATTCTTTTTATTCTCTGCAATTTTTGGGGACCCATAAGAACCTTCTGGACCCTAGTTTGAAAACCCCTGGTTTAAGACGCACTTTTTCGGGGCGGTAAATAATGGTGCAAACACCAGTAGATTGACGAGCACAAACCTCACTAAATCACATTGTGTGATTCATTTAAATACTCTCCTCACAAAAATACTGCGTCTAAAAGGGAAACTCCTTCAAATGCATATGCAATAAAATCAGCTGCAAAAATAACCCCGTGCACGCCTTTTCAGCGCTAATTTATCACTGCGCATCTTCAGTAAATCCTGTCCGTAGTTTAACGGCAAAATAGGGTTTGTTAGTAAAACATCTAGACAAAACCAAATCGTACAAATGTGAGATAAAAGCTTTAAAATCAGCCAACACGTCATCCATTTTTGTAAATTTAACAATATGAGGAGGATAAGGCTTTTATAAAAACGTACAGGTTATCTAGACTCTGGTTAGCTGACGACAAATGAGACCATGTGTGTCTGAAAACCTTCCGTGTTACAATTAAAAATAAACTTTAGCATTTCATTTGAGACCATACTATTCTTTAAATATTCATCCACTAGATGCCCAAGAACATCGTGTACAATACAAGTACACAGTGTTCACCATTTTAAACACAACTAGAGTATGCATTCGTGTATGATTGATTGTTCTTTGATGCTTTCAGCACACATCTGTTTGACTTTTCACTCGAGACAGCTGGATGTCGGTATGACATTTTCTTTAAAGGGATAGTTCACCCAAAAATGAGCCTGTGATGTTGATCTGCTGACCCCAGTGCGTCCAACATGTAGGTGTGTTTGTTTCTTCAGGAGAACACAAATGAAGATTTTTAACTCAACCTTTGCTGTGTGTCGTCATATAATGATGTGAATGGGTAACGTTCTATGAGAGCAAAAAAACATGCTTAGACAACACACACAAAGAGCCAATGACGACACATTGATATCTCAAGACACAAAACGATCCGTTTGTGTGAGAAATCGAGCCGTATTTATATCATTTTTTACCTCAAATACAACGCTATATCCAGCCTGGAACGCGCATCACTTCCGGTAAGATAAAAAATACACGCGCTGGCTCAAATAATATCCAGATTGTGTATATTTGACATTACTGAAGTGATGCGCGTTCCAGGCTGTCGGATATAGCGTTGTATTTGAGGTAAAAAATGATACAAATACTAGGGCTGTCAATCGATTAAAATATTTTATCACGATTAATCACATGATTGTTGATGAGTTAACTCGCGATTAATCGCAACATTTTTAGCAATTGTAAATGTATCTTAAATTAAGTTTGTAATACTCTAATCAACATGGTTTTGGACTTATTCAATAATAATCAATACAGTATGAAGACTAGACATATCAAAGTTCATAGATGTTTATCAAAGAAATTGTCCATGTCTCTTAAACCTAAACTTAAAAATTAAGAAGAAGCAGTGATTTCTCTCATTTTAAGAATGTAAATTGAGTTTTTACACTGGCAGTTTAATTCAGAGCAGGGCACAGTTTGTATGAAAAATTAGTAATGTGAAAGCTGCCATGCGGACCTGTGAGCGCACCAGAACCACACCATACCTGGGGGAGGTCCATATTCCACGAGGCCCCTATAAGCGATCCGCGTTCCCTGTTGAACTGCCGGTGTTTTGTATCTGTGCCGAACTGTGCTGCGATTCACTTGGACATTGTGAAGACGACGCACTCGGGAGCGCTTTTGTTCAGAAAAGTAACCTGCGTATGCATTTTAGCCGATTGTAATGTATTTAGTTCAATAAAACACATGTACCGTAAGTGGTGACGGTGTTAATGATTTACCTCAGATACGAGCGAGAGTGAGCTTCAGTGCATCGCGCTCGGACTGCAGAGAATGTGCTCATTGAAAAAACGCACTTTTCTTTCTTATAGACCCGAAGTCTAATAAAAGTTAAACAGAAAACATAGTGGCTTAGGCAAAAACTGCACTTTTGGTTTAGAATAGTAATGTTTATGTCAACCCTTTTCTTTCCCTATTAACGTTTGCTGCTGCATCCTTTGCGTCTGACTGCTCTCACTTTCTCTAACTACGGGCTATGCCATGGATCAAACAGAAAATACGCACTGCGTAAAAAATTTAGTGTCGTTAAAATGATTTTGCGATAACGCGTTATTAACGCGTTAACTTTGACAGCCCTAATAAATACGGCTCGATTTCTCACACAAACGGATCATTTTGTGTCTTGAGATATCAATGTGTCGTCATTGGCTCTTTGTGCGTGTTGTCTAAGCATGTTTTTTTGCTCTCATAGAACGTTACCCATTCACATCATTATATGACGACACACAGCAACGGTTGAGTTAAAAATCTTCATTTGTGTTCTACTGAAGAAACAAACACACCTACATGTTGGACGCACTGGGGGTCAGCAGACAAACATCACAGGCTCATTTTTGGGTGAACTATCCCTTTAATTCAGTAGAAATGGTGGGGGGTAGATGAGGGAAGGCTAAGGACCCCTATTGCTCAAAAAAAAAGAAAAAAAAAGTGGGAAGCGGAGCGGCTGATGAGATTACCGTCTGCAATGAGATGCTCCGGTACATGGAGAATAACTCTGACGTTGAGGCTACAGGAGAGGTGAGACGCACAGGCCAGGCCGATCACACAGCTCACCACGCTGATCAAAGTCAGGGTGGTCTTGTTGATAGGGCTCCGTGGGGAACCTGTGGAGAAGAAAGAGAAAGAGAGAGCAATAAATGAGCGATGCTACAGGACTGGAAAGTTCACATTTTTATGTGTACCTCAGGAAGGCACAAGGGAGGCAGTTAAAAAATAGCCCACATCAGGGTTGGTGGTCCATGAAAGGAGCACTGGATCAAACCAGCCAGCCAAACTCTGCAAGCGGCGGCAGATCTGGCACGAGTAAAGCGGTGGAGAGATTACGGGTTTCCTTTTGAAGCCTGCTGCTTTTATGTTAAATATTGCAAATTGCAAAATATGAAGGAAAAAAATATTTATTTTTGTAATACAGCCAAACTGGTGTGGTGTAGTGCTGCACTGCACATCTGCTACATGTAAAATCAAGGCAAAGGACACTGCTGGTGGTGTATGAATATTATAACAACACACAAGATGACAAACACACCAATTTACAAATGCATGAGAAGACAATACTGATGATCAGATATTGGGGACATTGAGTTGCTCATTAACACAGTGTTTTAAACTCTCAGGATAAACATGAACTGCATGCAGCAGGAAACAGCAATGAAATACATATGAAATGATATCAGATGACACGTTTGTGACCCTGGAGCTCTTCACCAATAAACAATACATTGTAAGGGTCAAAATTATCAATTTTTCTTGTATGCCCAAAATCATTAGGATATTAAGATTATGTTCCATGAAGATATTTGGTAACTTTTTACTGTGAATATATCATAAATGTATTATTCGTAGTAATATGCATTGCTAAGGACTTCATTTGGTCACCTTTAAAGGAGATTTTCTCAACATTTTGATTTTTTTTTTTTTTTGAACCCTCAGATTCAAGATTTTCAAATAGTTGCATCTCGGCCAAATATTGTCCTAACAAAAAATACATAAATGAAAAGCTTATTGATTCAGCTTTCAAATGCCATATCAATAACACAATAAAAAAGACCCTTATGACTGGTTTTGTGGCCCAGGGTTACATTCATGATGATAAAGTTCAAAATACAACTGAGAGAGACATATTTACTGTATAATGATTATATGCAGTGTATGTATAAAAAGAGGAGTCACAAAGGAATGACAGATCGATGAAAATGCTTAGCATTGCATTAATGATGCAACACATCATATACTAAAGGAGGAATCCCTGTTTTGCAATATTAAAGCAAGACATCATGATTTTATCTGAGAGACCCCGCATCAATAAATTGACTTTGAAGAAATGAAAGACACATGATCAAAAGACAACAAAAAGCATTGATTCAAACATTTGCACGCATCTGCCAGAAATATGTACAAATGATTTCAAAACACTGATGTGCCGATTTAGTTTTCTTATGTTATGGAGTATTCATTAATATGTCATTAATTTACGCTAGAGAAACTGGTGCTTTTACATTTTGTCAATTGGACATACAGTAGGAGCAACATACTGCACTTGGTCCTCTGCTGAGCTAATCACATATTTTTAAGGATTAACACGGGCAAAACTATTTAAAATAATTCATTTTAGATAAGAATATTATCTGGCTTTTGTCCCCTGGCCTCCAACTGCTATCTTCTAATAGTAAGTATTAGAAGATAGCAATCAATTGTAACTGTGAAGAAGTCAGATAAATGACAGCATTTAGTATTTTTAGTAGGGGTTAAATATATATGTGCACACACCGATCAGGCACAACAGCACTGATGATCTTCATCACGGCTCCTGTTAGTGGGTGGGATATATTAGGTAGCAAGTGAACATTTTGTTTTAAAAGTTGATGTGTTAGAAGCAGGAAAAATGGGCAAGCGTAAGGATTTGAGCGAGTTTGGCCAAATTGTGACGGCTAGACGACTGGGTCAGAGCATCTCCAAAACTGCAGCTCTTGTGGGCTGTTCCCGGTCTGCAGTGGTCAGTATCTATCAAAAGTGCTCCAAGGAAGGACCAGTGGAGAACCGGCCACAGGGTCATGGGCGGCCAAGGCTCATTGATGCACGTGGGGAGCGAAGGCTGGCCCGTGTGGTCCGATCAAATAGACGAGCTACTGGAGCTCAAACTGCTCCAGAAGTTAATGCTGGTTCTGATAGAAAGCTGTCAGAATACACAGAGCAGCTCAGTTTGAGGCGTATGGGGCGGCATAGCCGCTGACCAGTCAGGGTGACCTCTGACCCCGCCGAAAGCACCAACAGTGGCACGTGAGCATCAGAACTGGACCACGGAGCAATGGAAGAAGGTGGCCTGGTCTGAGGAATCACGTGGATGGCCGGGTGTGTGTGTGTGGCTTACCTGGGGAACACATGGCCCCAGGATGCACTATGGGAAGAAGGCGAGCCGGCGGAGGCAGTGTGATGCTTTGGCCAATGTTCTGCTGGGAAACCTTGGGTCCTCCATCCATGTGGATGTTCCTTTGACACGCTCCACCTACCTAAGCATTGCTGAGACCATGTTCAGCCTTTGATGGAAACGGTATTCTGGTGGCTGTGGCTCTTCCAGCAGGATAATGCTCCTGACACAAAGCACAAATGCTTCAGGAATGGTTTGAGGAGCACAACAACCAGTTTGAGGCGTCGACTCGGCCTCCAGATTCCCCAGATCTCAATCCAATCGAGCATCTGTGGGATGTGCTGAACAAACAAGTCCGATCCATGGAGACCCCACCTCACAACTTAAAGGACTTAAAAGGATCTGCTGCTGACATATTGGTGCCAGATACCACAGCACACATTCAGGGATTAAGAGGAGTCCATGCCTCGACGGGTCAGGGCTGTTCTGTCAGCAAAAATGGAACCAACACAATATTAGGAAGGTGGTCATAATGTTGTGCATGATCGGTGTATATACGTATATTTCATGATATTTTTATTTTAAGTTATTTCCAGAATTATTATAACATACAAAGTGAGAGATTTATAATTACAATAATAATTTATTTAACATATTGTACTTTTGAAAGCAGTTTATGCATATTTACCCATTAGCATATTAACTCCTATATGAACACCTTTTTTTAATGTAAACGTACCTAAACATGTCTATCAAAATCAACACACTGCTATTACCCAATCACCAGTTAATGCAGTGATCTACAAAATAATAATAATAATAAATAAATAAATAAAAAAAACAGACACAAGCACTGTCTATTATTAACTTAAGTCCAATTAAAGGTGTTGTTGCTGCCACATCTGACTAGTAGTGTTTTTGACAAGTACAGGGTTTAAGCATTTGGTAATTAGAGGGAGAAAGTATTACATCCAAGTGATTGTCTGTTAGTCGCCTTTCCAGTGGCAGCTCCTCAAGAGTTTAGGGAGCTTTGCATTCAGGTCTCTTCAGAACACAATGCAGCGCTCCTTGGGGGACAAATCATTCGTTTCAGACAGACTTTAGCCATTAGCGTCTGACAGTACTGTCCAACTGTTTTGTCACACGCTCTCTTAGCACTTAACATACACGCATTTACCGTGCTTAATGTTGAATGGTGGTCTGCAGATGGAGTTGCTAAGCTTAAGGTGTTTAAATACTTGTAAGCTTGCATTCAGTCGTCATTCATTTCCAGAGGAGGTCCATGGAGTCCACAAAGAGGCTGAGAAGATTTCTCTTATTAAACTTAAAAATTACTCAGGGGCCCTCAAGCCAATTTGGAGGACAGATAAAAAATACATTAAAAAATAAAAAAATAATGCTTTCCAGTAAATAGTTTTTAAGAGTATTCAACTGCAATGGCAAATCAATGGCAAATCTCACACGGAGCAGCATGCCTCGGTGGATGAGGTAGTTTTAAAGGGTTAGTTCACCCCAAAAATGAAATGTATGTCATTAATGACACCCTAATGTCGCTCCACACCCGTAAGACCTCCGTTCATCTTCAGACACAGTTTAAGATATTTTATATTTAGTCCGAGAGCGTATGCAAGTGTATGCACACTATACTGTCCATGTCCAGAAAGGGAATAAAAACATCATCACAGTAGTCCATATGAGACATCAGTGGGTTAATTAGAGTCTCTTGAAGCATCCAAAATACATTTGGGTCCAAAAATAACAAAAACTACGACTTTATTCAGCATTGGCTTCTCTTCCGGGTTTGTTTTCAAACCTCAAATAAAGATTCAAACGGTTATGAATCAGCGTATTGATTCATGATTCGGATCGTGTGTCAAAACTGCTGAAATCACGTGACATTGGTGATCGAATCATGAATCAATTCAAGACTAATTAACCCACTGATGTCTCATATGGACTACTTTGATGATGTTTTTATTCCCTTTCTGGACATGGACAGTATAGTGTGCATACACTTGCATACGCTCTCTGGCTAAATATAAAATATCTTAAACTGTGTGTGAAGATGAACGGAGGTCCTACGGGTGTGGAGCGACATTAATGACATAAATTAAATTTTTGGGCGAACTAACCCTTTAAGGCAAGCCACTTTACAACGAATGCTTTGCTCGGGTTTCAAACAAAGTGTGACACGAACACCAAATGGCCACAATCAGGCGGTGCAGGTTGAAATCATGCGGTGGTGTGGAAGTCCTCCTTACCCCCAGAGCCCCACGCCGTGTTGACGTTACCGTTTCTCATACCTCGACTGCGACGCCGGCTGCGGTTTGGGTCGGTGTAGAAGGTCAACTGCGGCTCACTGTCCGCCTCCGTTCCAGAGTCCCCATCCGGGTTCAGGAAAGTTGAACCCGCTGTAGAATTCACACAAAAACCATCCATCAACTCATTCATCAAACCAGCTTTTTTAAAGGGTTAGTTCACCCAAAAATGAATTGAAATCCGATGGCTCAGAAAGGCCTTCATTGACACCAATGTCATTTCCTCTCTCAAGACCCATAAAGGCACTAAAGACGTCGATACAAAGCCCATCTCACTACAGCGGCTCTACAATCATCAGGCCAGAATAGTTTTTGTACGCAAAAAACAACTAAATAACGACTTATATAGTGATGGGCTCATTTCAAAACAAATTTGAACATTATGGATCAGTGAATCGATTAATGATTCGGATTGAGGGTCAAACAGCCAAACTGCTGAAATCACGTGATCTTTGACGATCCGAATCATGAATCGATTCACTGATTCATAACTTTCAAAGCTTTGTTTTGAATTCGGGCTATCCATATATAAGTCGTTATTTAGTTGTTGTTTTTTTGCGTACAAAAACTATTCTGGCCTCTTCATCAATGATTGTAGAGCCGCTGTAGTGAGATGGGCTTTGTAACGACGTCTTTAGTGCCTTTATGGGTCTTGAGAGAGGAAATGACATTGGTGTCAATGAAGGCCTTTCTGAGCCATCGGATTTCAACACTAATATCTTCATCTGTGTGTGAAGATGAGCGGAGGTCTGACGGCTGGCCAACCACATTAGGGTAAGTAATTAATGACCGAATTTTCATTTTTTGGGTGAACTAACGCTTTAAGTATGTAGGCCCACTGTCAAGTATCCAGACAAACCTTCTCGTTATTTGTGTGTAAAATAACCATAAACAAATTACACAGAAATTATGCTGGTCCCAAAAACAAACAATGTCAACATTAATTGTTGACTGCCTATGCAATTAAATATTAGATTATTTCAAAGTCAGTTTAGAAGGAAAATAATAGACATACAACAACATTTCCAAACACAATGTCATTCTGAGGGCTTGAAATTAAACCAATGTGACAGCATGACAATAGGATGATTTTTTGTCTAATTGCCAATCCTTTTGTTACTTATCTAGAATTATTGATTAATACAGCAAGTAATTATACAAAGCCACCCCCGACAACAGATTCATTAGAAATATCAAACTGGAAAACAATTTTATTATTTTTATTTTTTGTACATATAATGCAGAAAAACCAAATGAAAAAGTGTTTGCTATTTAAGTAACATGTAAGATATCACTGTACTATACTAAAGAGTTAATGATAGGGGTGTAAAGGTACAAAGAAATCGCACTGAACCGTTTCGGTACAGGACTTCTGGTATGGTGCATGTGTGTAGCGAATGGTACCGAATGCAATCTTTAACAGCTAACAGTCGGCTTGTTTTACACACGGATCATACTTCAATCTGAGTTCCCACACGAACATATTAAACGTTCGAAACTCAAACGATGAATGCAGTTTTGCCGCTCTTTAATGTGGCGTGACTGATCACTGTATATGCGAGTGAGCGCGATCATCTCGTCATAGTCAGAGAATAAACATGAATGAACATCTGAAGGTGTGTTGAGGATACGTCACAACTCACTGAAACGCATCATATGTGGTGTAATCGCTCAATCAGTGTTTCAACGGCGGACAGACGTCAATAAAACAGCTTGAGAACAATGACCTGTAGCATCACATTTACCTCAGAAGTCCTTCAGTGTCCACAGCTGTGAGTTCACTAGAGGAATCAACTCTTTCCCTGAATATATGACCTATATTAGCCTATATATTCACTATATTAGCCTATATATTCACTATATTAGCCTATATATTCACTATATTAGCCTATATATTCACTATACACTGTAAAAAATCCAACTTGCAAATTGTTGACTCAGTTTCAGATTTTAAGTTGAGTGGACAAATTTTTGACCACAATGTTGAGTTTACTTATAAGGACGATTTCACTGCAAGTTTACTAATATGTCGTCCACTGAACACAAACAAGTAAGTTGAGAAAACGTAATGTTTTAATTTATTCATAACTTCCCGTCATCGCGCATGCGCAGAATGTCAGCGCTGTATCTTGCACGGGGTTTCCTCCTTCAACCACGCTTTGGAAGGGACTGGATTTCATCTGGTTGAGGTAAGTTTTCTTTAAGCTTTATGAATAATTTAAGCTACATATATGGCACACCTTGTTTGTTAAATGTTAAAAGACTAAACTCATACTAAAGCATGTGGTGATTAGTTATCTTGTTTGTTATCTGTTATGTTCGGTGATCCTGTTAGCAATCTGTTAACATTTGAAGGTATATATCAACATATACAGTCAGAGTATGGCTGGATGGACTATATTTTAATGGAGACTATATAAAATGTAGGCCTATTTTGCTAGAGATTGTACACGTAGCACAGTAACGTCTATTTAAAGCTTCACTTTGTAATAAACTTTTTTTATGTTCAAAATTGACGAAATAGATACAATGAGCAAGTACTTTATGAATCCATTTTTTAAACCGTGTTTTTGTCTTATTTTGAATCATTACGCTACACCTATAATACATGTTTATTTTGGGACTATTTTAGCTCAGTCGGCGTCGATGCGGAGTAGCACAATACTTTCGGCGTGACTCGTCCTCATAGACATAAACAGAGAGAAGTAGCTCCGACTACAATGTTCTTCCGCAAGACGCATGCACACCGTTTTGTTTTGATTAACGCGCGCCAAAAGTTACAGCTTCAACGTTATTGACAACTTAGACAAGTGTGAGGAAACATGCTTGAACGAGAAAAGAATAAGAAGGACGTGCATGATGTTAAAAATGTTAAAGACAGCATGTAAGTGCTAATCTTTTGTGTTTATTGCAATTTGATAGTGAAACATATACCCAATTTTGTCAAAAAGCTCACAGTGGGTAGCATTACCTTAAACACAGTAGGTTATGTCTTAATTGAACATAAATAATTTAGTGAATCCAAGATGTTTTAGTAGGATGTATTTGATATGTGCTTTAGCTCTTAAAGTGAAAGCAATCTAAGTACCTGCCGTCTTGTGTATATATTGTTACTCAAACAACAAGACAACATCACTTAATGCTCTTTTGTATCTTTATAAATACATTTATATTTAATTAATACAGTGAAGACTGCATTGGGTTGTAATATCTTTTTATTATTCCATTTCTGTAATGCTACATGATAAATTAACATACTGTAACTGCTTTTGCGTTTGTTTTTGTATTTGTCCTGTTTAGAAAAGAAAAGAAAAAGCACCAACATCAAACATCAGTGATGCATTGACAAAAATCTGGCAGATGTGCAAAAAATGTGACCTTTTGAAAGATCAGGTGAGTTTATTATTTTTAGATCTAAATGAAGTGTACACTTAATTTTTACTGTTTTAACAAAGTTTTTTTTTCAGGGTCTGTGCTGAGTATTACAGGAGAGCACCTTTTCCCTTCGTTGGATGAACACACATCTAGTTGTACAGAGAATGGAGATGAGATGAAGTTCTTACAACTTGAACATCAGGTAATTGTTTAGCATGTGATATATGTTTGATTAAAGGTTGAATGGTGTCATCGCTCTGTCAAGCTAAGTCCCATGCCTCTCTTTGGATATAACTTGTTCCATATTTGTTTTTTCTGTCTTTCAGTCACATACACTCTATTGTACTTGCTCAAAGAAAGGCCACAACTTTCAGAGGGACCTTTGTTTATGAGAGAAAATTTTGGAAACATCCTGAAGACTTGCCTGGTAAGATGATGTGTGTCATCATCAGCATATACACTCATGCCTGAAATACTTCACCTGTTCACCTGTTTATCAGGTCTATTTTGTCAAAAAGCTCACAGTGGGTAGCATTACCGTAAACACAGTAGGTTATGTCTTAAGTGAACATAAATAATTTAGTGAATCCAAGGTTTTTTAGTAGGATGTATTAGATATGTGCCTTAGCTCTTAAGGGGACAGCAATCTATGTACCTGCTGTCTTGTTGTTACTCAAACAACAAGACAAAATCACTTAATGCTCTTTTGTATCTTTATAAATACATTTATATTTAATTAATACAGTGAAGACTATGCATTGGGTTGTTTTCACATTGTATTATTCCATTTCTGTAATGCTACATGATAAATTAACACACTGTAACTGCTTTTGTGTTTGTTTTTGTATTTGTCCTGTTTAGAAAAAAAGAAAAAAAGCACCAACATCAAACATCAGTGATGCATTGACAAAAATCTGGCAGATGTGCAAAAAATGTGACTTTTTGAAAGATCAGGTGAGTTTATTATTTTTAGATCTAAATGAAGTGTACACTTCATTTTTACTGTTATAACAATGTTTTTGTTTTTTTCAGGGTCTGTGCTGAGTATTACAGGAGAGCACCTTTTCCCTTCATTGGATGAACACACATCTAGTTGTACAGAGAATGGAGATGAGATGAAGTTCTTACTAGACCAACATGAACATCAGGTAATTGTTTAGCATGTGATATATGTTTGATTAAAGGTTGAATGGTGTCATCTCTCTGTCAAGCTAAGTCCCATGCCTCTCTTAGGATATAACTTGGATATAACTTGTTCCATATTTGTTTTTTCTGTTTTTCAGTCACTCCATTGTACTTGCTCAAAGAAAGGCCACAACTTTCAGAGGGACCTTTGTTTATAAGAGAAAAGTTTGGAAACATCCTGAAGACTTGCCTGGTAAGATGATGTGTGTCATCATCAGCATATACACTCATGCCTGAAATACTTCACCTGTTCACCTGTTTATCAGGTCCTTTTAGGTATACAAACTTATCATTTGCTCTCTGTCAGCCAAAAGGCAGAGTAAAGAGACGAAAGCAGGGTACAAAGTCATGGTAAAAAATACTAAATTGAAAAATCATATTTGAATCTTTCTCAGTGATCAGTTTGATTTCATCTGAGAGCACAAATTCAACAAGTTGTTGTTGAATCAGCATTGTAATTACATCAATGCTGAAATGGCTTCTAACAGCACAGGTTCAGGTGTGGCAGTGTTTGGGCTTGGGAAATATATTATGTTTATCAGTTTTAGTTCAATGGCTGAATTTGAACAAGCTTAAAAGGTTAGTTCAACTAAAAATGAAAATTAGCCCATGGTTTGTTCACCCTGAAGTCATTCTAGGTGTATTGGACATTCTTCATATACGCAGAGTTAAATAAAAAATATCATGGCTCTTCAAAGCTTTATAATGGCATTGAATGGTGGTTTCTGTTTTGAAGTCCATAAAAGTGCATCTATCCATCATAAAAGTGTATCATTCATTCATTCATTCAAGCGAAGTAGCGTGTTTGTGTAAGAAAAATATTCATACTTAAAACTGTATAGACTAAAATATCTAGCTTCCAACGGTATGCAAGTCAACATACGCTTGTGTGTGGGGCAGTTATATGATGGATAGAATAGCTGATGGATGGGTAGGTAAAAATGCGCTTTTTAATATATAACTCTGATATAACTCTGACACAAAGAAAGTTATATACACCTAGGATGGCTTGAGGGTGATTAAATCATGGTCTAATTTTCATTTTTGTGAGGAACTAACCCTTTATAATCAGGGCCACCTTTACTTTTCAAATAAAGTTACATGAGCATGTTTAGGAACACACTGAACACACTGTGGTCCACTGGAAAATCCCTAATTTTATGCTTATTTCTATTGCAGGACATAGAGCCAGGATAAAGGGAGAAGATGAGGATCTTAACCATCTTTGAAAATGATGCCACCATCCACTCAAACCCAAATATAAGGTGCCCCTCTGTAGTACTAAGAGCAGATTGGACCAGGTAATGTGCAATACCTTTGCTGCAATTGTTACTAAATATTTTTTTCAAAAGTGTATAATGTTCTTGACCCCCAGTGCTCAGCAAGAGTCTGGTCCTTAAAAAAATTGCTGCAGTCTTTATGGATAATTATAAGGTTGAGCATTTATTTATTTATTTCAGTTTGTACTCTAATTTAGTGCATAATCTTTTTTTGTTTATAAATATTGAAGAGTGGAGTAGAAGTTCATCACCTTCTAATGTACCTATTGGAGACAGAAAATGCTGTTTTGCAGAATTGTCAATAAAAATTTTCTGTAATGATGGCAATGTATTTTGTATTGTGTTGTATTTTCAGTGTGGTTTGTTCTGGCTGTATTTGGATTCTTAATGTGGTGGGTACACAAGTATCTGGGTTAGATATTTGAAGAAAGTTGAACCAACTTACAAAAAGTACAACGTTGAGTTAACTTAAAAAAATAAAGCAACCAGCTGCAAAGCATTTTTGAGTTTACTGAACTCCAAGACCTCTGAAGTTGTGCTAACTTGTTTCTTTGAGTTGGACTGGTAAGTTGAAAAAGTTGAACCAACTTTTTGGTTTTAAAGTTGAACCAACTTACAAAAAGTACAAAGTTGAGTTAACTTAAAAAAATAAAGCAACCAGCTGCAAAGCATTTTTGAGTTTACTGAACTTCAAGACCTCTGAAGTTGGGCTAACTTGTTTCTTTGAGTTGGACTGGTAGTTAGATGGACTTACTGAGTAAAGTATAATTAACTTAATCAAATAAGTTTAGTGAACTTTCAAAAATGATTTGGCATAACTTCAACCACTGAAGTTGAGTAAACTCAAAAATGCTTTGCAGCTGGTTGCTTTATTTTTTTAAGTTAACTCAACTTTTTTTTTTTTACAGTGTATTAGCCTATATATTCATTATATTAGCCTATATATTCACTATATTAGCCTATATATTCACTATATTAGCCTATATATTCACTATATTAGCCTATATATTCACTATATTAGCCTATATATTCACTATATTAGCCTATATATTCACTATATTAGCCTATATATTCACTATATTAGCCTATATATTCACTATATTAGCCTATATATTCATTATATTAGCCTATATATTCATTATATTAGCCTATATATTCACTATATTAGCCTATATATTCACTATATTAGCCTATATATTCACTATATTAGCCTATATATTCACTATATTAGCCTATATATTCACTATATTAGCCTATATATTCACTATATTATCCTATATATTTATTATATTAGCCTATATATTCACTCTATTAGCCTATATATTCACTATATTAGCCTATATATTCACTATATATTCACTATATTAGCCTATATATTCACTATATTAGTCTATATATTCACTATATTAGCCTATATATTCACTCTATTAGCCTATATATTCACTATATTAGCCTATATATTCACTATATATTCACTATATTAGCCTATATATTCACTCTATTAGCCTATATATTCACTATATTAGCCTATATATTCACTATATTAGCCTATATATTCACTATATTAGCCTATATATTCACTATATTAGCCTATATATTCACTATATTAGCCTATATATTCACTATATTAGCCTATATATTCACTATATTAGCCTATATATTCATTATATTAGCCTATATATTCACTATATTAGCCTATATATTCACTATATTAGCCTATATATTCACTATATTAGCCTATATATTCACTATATTAGCCTATATATTCACTATATTATCCTATATATTTATTATATTAGCCTATATATTCACTCTATTAGCCTATATATTCACTATATTAGCCTATATATTCACTATATATTCACTATATTAGCCTATATATTCACTATATTAGTCTATATATTCACTATATTAGCCTATATATTCACTCTATTAGCCTATATATTCACTATATTAGCCTATATATTCACTATATATTCACTATATTAGCCTATATATTCACTCTATTAGCCTATATATTCACTATATTAGCCTATATATTCACTATATATTCACTATATTAGCCTATATATTCACTCTATTAGCCTATATATTCACTATATTAGCCTATATATTCACTCTATTAATAATAATAATAATAATAATAGATTTTATTTATAATGCACTTTTCATTCCGAAGAATCTCAAAGTGCAACAAAGGGGGGTAACACAAAAAATGAATAACAAGTAAAAATACAGAATACTACAAACAATCAACCAACACAGAAAACAGAACAGAAACAGAGCTGATGGTGAACAGAAACAGAGCTGATGGTGAACAGAAACAGAGCTGATGGTGAACAGAAAACAGCTGATGGTGGAAGTCTCTGTTAGCTCCGCAGCACACTGTGGTCCACTTCATGTTTAAAATTTCTCCCAGCGGTGTGTCCTGATGACATCGCTGAGGCACGACAGCTGAAGACCAGATGATGGGTCTTCTTCATGATGATTCAAACGATGGGGATCGCCGCAGCACCATGCAGGAGGCAGAACATTCCTCCGGGCACTTCTGTGGACACACCGGGGCCGGCGCAGATGTCGCTCCACGGTCGCAATGCAGGACGGAACAGCGGCGCAGCCGAGAAGCAGAACATCCCAACATCATGCCGGACGCCGACGACGAGAGCCCGGATGACGCTAGCCCGGTGCAAACTTCAGCCACCATGCAGCTTAAGCCCAAGGGAGACCACCAGTGAGCACCCGCGGCGAGAAACATCAAATGTCCTCCAAACCAGAAACCAACCGCAGCAATTCAAACGTAAACATTAGAGAAGCGGTTGAAAACGGCGAAACGACGAACAACGAGTTCTCAGTGGCTGCCAGCAACAGTCCCAATTGTAGCTCTGACTGTTAGACTAGTCACAAACATAAGGAAATAAAATAAAATGTAAATCTAATAGTACATTAACATGATTTGTTGTGGGTGGAGAAACGGCGAACAGACAACGCCAGCGTCCTCTCCCCCACGTAGCCTATTAGCCTATATATTCACTATATTAGCCTATATATTCACTATATTAGCCTATATATCCATTATATTAGCCTATATATTCACTACATTAGCCTATATATTCACTATATTAGCCTATATATTCACTATATTAGCCTATATATTCACTATATTAGCCTATATATTCACTATATTAGCCTATATATTCACTATATTAGCCTATATATTCACTATATTAGCCTATATATTCACTATATTAGCCTATATATTCACTATATTAGCCTATATATTCACTATATTAGCCTATATATTCACTATATTAGCCTATATATTCACTATATTAGCCTATATATTCACTATATTAGCCTATATATTCACTATATTAGCCTATATATCCATTATATTAGCCTATATATTCACTACATTAGCCTATATATTCACTATATTAGCCTATATATTCACTATATTAGCCTATATATTCACTATATTAGCCTATATATTCACTATATTAGCCTATATATTCACTATATTAGCCTATATATTCACTATATTAGCCTATATATTCACTATATTAGCCTATATATTCACTATATTAGCCTATATATTCATTATATTCTACTGAACCTGATGTCTGGATTATTAATGTGTGTTTAAATAAATCAGTCGTGAAAATGACAGCCACTGTGTGTAAATGATTACATCTCAACAACGAATTCTAGTAAAAACATAATTTTATAATTAGATTTAGAAGTTAATGCAAAAACTGCCTGATGTGAGGTTTACATGTTTGCACACAATGTGTTATTTGAGTGTTGATTATTATATCTAAACATGAATATCAGCTGAATTAAGGCTAATAGTTTGGGCTCTGTCCTTTAATATTATA
The DNA here is from genome assembly GCF_024679245.1 of Pseudorasbora parva. Taxonomy (NCBI): domain Eukaryota; kingdom Metazoa; phylum Chordata; class Actinopteri; order Cypriniformes; family Gobionidae; genus Pseudorasbora; species Pseudorasbora parva. The sequence goes on from NC_090180.1 coordinate 2,303,826, forward strand.
GTGATGTGTGAGTAAGGACTCCCTATTGTTCACAGCATTATATTAAAGAAATGTTTTGTTATAATTGAACTAATTTGAGGATACTGTTAAAATATACATACATACCGTTAATTGTGTGTACCGTTACACCCCTAGTTAATGAAATAATGTAATGAATGATACACAGATAAGCACAAGTCTGAATACAACAGATATTCACATCATATGATCATATAATAGCATTTTGACATTAATGTCCGCAAAGCATTCAAATACATGAAAAACACATTAGAAACTGGATAATTACAAACATACATCACATACACACAGCGCACACCAACGTGACATACAGAGAATAAGCCGGAACCCATACAGTAATCATCGTTCTGAGAGATGTGCTTCTCCTCTCAGAAGAGTATTGAGTAAATATAAGTAATGAACAGGAGGTTAGGAGTGTGACTGAGATAAGATGCACGCCTCCGTGGGCTCTTTTTTCCCCTTGCACAAAAGACACAATTTACCCGTCAGAGCTAGACAAACGCTTTCATTATGCAGCGTGAGAGGAAGAGATGCATGAGCGCACTGACCCGTAGATTAGACTGCCTCGCAATGATGTGAAATAATGTTTGAGTTACTCCGTATCCACACAACAGTGTGGCTATCCGTTAACAACATCTCTGCTGGTGCAAAAGAGAATCAAATAATTATCATTTATAGATGAGCCATCTGTACGGAATGATCTGCACAATGCTCATTTTGGCAATATCATTTCATCCCACCATAAAGCAACACATGAAATATTCAAAGCTGTGATGCAAACAACATGCAGGCGGGTCACAAGAACAGCAAGGGTTGTTTGGCCCTGCAGTGAAATCACAAATCTAGAAAGAGATCTGAAAATAAGACCATCGCAATACAGTGATCCCCGCAACGATACACACTGTAAAGGAGGAGGAAAACGTACGAAAACCAGTTACATTTACATTAAATCATTTAGCAGACGCTTGTATCCTTACAAAAAGGGGAGAGCAATAGAAGCAATGAAACAAACGAGGCCAACAACCTGCAAGAGCTGTAAGAAGTCTCAGTTAATTAGCACAGTACACAAACGTGTTTTTTTTTGACAAACAAACAGAAAATGTAATTGGATAGTTAAGTGCTAGTCTATATTGGTAAATTTTTTTTTTTCAATGGCTACAGTTGTCCTCAATATGTCTTCTAAAAGCATGCACACTGTCAAAATGATTTTACAGTAAGCATTTTTGAAAGAATTCACTAAGAATTACCAATTACCGTTTTAAGTTGCATGCACTGTCTGCATTGATTTAAAGGTGGGGTAAGTGTCATTTCAAAAGCGTTTTAGAAAAAGGACTCGGGCCGAGTGGGATAACAAACTTGTAGCCAATCAGCAGGTAAGGGGCGTGTCTACGGTGAGAAGAGAGGCTCAGTGCACGTCATTATTCAAAACACACGAATCACACAGGACGGACATTAGCCGAGAAAGAACTAATATATGCTGCTTTTGCTTGACTATGCTCGTGTGTCATGTTCGCTTGTTTGTCCATTTGCGATTATATTGTGGCTCACTTCAGCGATGATAAAGACCTGTTCATTTCCACACCATATGGAGCATCTAGATCTCCTCAGTGTTTCAGGCGTCAGCTCATAAAATGTGTCTGACAGGTAAGATACTATACTCCTAATATACCGGTATGTTTGTTTCCTCTTTTCATCTATATTACCCATCTGGTCATAATTGTAATATATGTTGTTAGCTGGACAATCGAGCTTGTATAGCCTACTAACTTTCGAGTTGTTCATGAGAACGGTTTGTGTTTTGTGATTGCTATAATCTGGTCATAATTGTAATATGTCGTCAGCTGGACTGTCGGCTCGTGTTCTATCAAATTGTTTATGAGAACGGTTTGTGTTTTGTGATCGCTATAACTCTAATCTGGTCATAATTGTAATATGTCGTTAGCTGGACTGTCTTGCTCGTGTACTATCGAATTGTTCATGAGAACGGTTTGTGTTTTTGTGATGGAAGGGTGACTTTTTCATTGAATATTCGACCTGGATTAGTTACACACAGATCCTGCCGTAGTCATCTCCTGGGTTACGTATGTGTGGGTGGAGCTATCAAAATAGGGGCGAGACCCTTTTTAGGGGTAGGGGCGTGTTTGTTTTAGTGATTTAAAATATCAACAACCGTTACCAGATAGCACTGACCCCACCTTTAACATCCCAAATGTGACCCTGGAGCACAAAAGTCTCACGGGTATATTGTTACGTCACAGACAATGGTAGAAGGGGCGAGGACTCAAGGGCAAGGAAAATGAAAATTTATTGAAAAAAATAAAACAAATACAAAACAAACACCCACGAGGGGGCTAAAACACATTAGAATATAAAACAAAACCTCAAAACTTACCAAAACAGATTCACGGGGAGGACGGGAGACGCAGACATGAAACAAGGATCCAACACAGACTGACAAACACAAGGAGCTTATAAAGGGAAGAAATCAAGAGGGAACAGGTGGGAGAAATCAACACTAATCAGATAACAAGGGGAGGGATCTGACAATAGCTGTGTCTCATCTCGGAAGGCTGCGTCCTCCGGAGGTCGCATTTGATGGCTGCATACGTCATAAGGCCGTCTCATTTCAAAAAAGTGAGTAGGACTCTCCAAATGCGACCTTCGAATGCGTCCTTCTTTCACAGGAATTCGGAGTGTGCTTGAGGTGTAGCCTTCACGGCTGGAGATAACCCAGAATTCTTTGCGTCGGCGTTAATAACCATCTTTTTTTTATATTATATGAAAAAACGGCACCACCGTTAGATATACATGCAAGCGTAGATGTGGTGTTTAAATGTGAGTAGTTTTTGTTTTTGAAGCTATATTACCTCAAACAGATAGTTGTGGTAAACAGGATTACAACTGTTTAGTACTTTTTTAAACATTTAGGACAGTACATTGCTGTCAAGACAAGAAACATTTCATAGTCATTTTCAAGTTATAAATAATTTTCATTCATATAACTGGCGTGAGAGCGCAACGAGGTTGAACGTGTTGGCATAGCAACGTGATACTTCCTGCCTGTGTGTCCTACGAAGGACGTCTCGTTCAATTCTGATTGAGGACGCTCCGTATACTGCATCCTACACAGGACGTGTCCTCCGGAGGACGCAGCCTTCGAAATTTAACGAAATGAGACACAGCTATTGACAGAAGCACATGCTAGACATAACAAAAGCCACATGTGCACACAAGACAGGACAGGCATGGGACATATATCTGAGGAAATAGCCATTGTATGGGTCAACATTATCCATGGTTATTTTTTGGCAAAATCATTAGGATATTAAGATCATGTTCCATGAATATATTTTATAAATGTTCTACCATAAATAGATCACAAAATATATTATAAGTAGTAATAGGCATTGTTAAGGACTTAATTTGGGCAACTTTACAGAAGATTCCAGATTTTCAACTATTGCCCTATCCGTACAAACCATACATCAATGGAGAGACTATTTATTCAGCTTTCATCTCAATTTAAAAAAAAGTGACCCTTATGACTGGTTTTCTGGTCCAGGGTCACATTTAGTACATGGTTATATCATCAAATGTTCATTGATAACATCTGCCATGATCAATAGAAAATAGAAAACACACAAAAAACATTTATCCTAAATAAAATTATACTTACTGTTAATCGCTTACAGGTAAATAGCGGTGAATAGAGTGCAATATTGAGCCTAATTTACATTGTAGGAAGGCATGTTTGCAGTATTTTTCAATGCCTGGTTAAACTGAATGCCAGATTAATACACTGCATGCTTTGTGCTTAAATACCGTGCAATAGTGGGTTCGACTCATTTATTTCCAAATGCCTTAAGAGTACAAGAGTAAAAATGGCTCAGCTTTATGATATAATGAAAATCGAACAAAAAGCTGATGAAACACCTGGCATTTAAGACTTTAAATGCTAACAGCATTTCGAAATGACACATGCCGGCACGGCAATGCCTCTTTTTGTATTCGTAACAAATGAGAACAAAAGAAGCACCTTCACAGGAATTAGCCGTAAACCTCAAAGAGCAGGTGAGGATTGTGCGCTAGCCTCCACAATTAGGCAGGGGCCAAAGGTGCAAAGCTCCGTGGAGGGGAATAAAAGATGAGCTCGTTTAAATATTCAACACGGAGCGCTGACAGCTTCTCGGCATGCAGTGCAGGTGCACACGCCTCCTACAGCCAAAAAGTTATTTTGTACCGCCATTCAGGGTGCTAGAACTCAATCATTTGCAAGGTCTTAGAATCACATTGTCACCAGAATGTTCTCACAATGAGGAAAGGTGAAGAACAAACACCTACGCCGGTGCGGCTGACCTACAGCTGAAAAACGTCAAATGCAACAGTTCTAATTTGTATGATGAAAAATGAGGAGTATAAATAGATGAAGTGAGAGATTCAGGTGTGATTGAGAGAAAAAGAAGAAGAACTTGAGAGGATCTGAGCACTCACACACATTCTGCTCCGGCGACGTGAACGGAGTCTAAACATAGCCTTAGCAGCTTTAGTGTTCGCTCGCTCATCTCAACAGTCATGGTGTTCATTAGAGAAGAAAAAAGAGGACATTTCAAAGGAACAGAGCCACTTTGTCTGTAATCATGCAATAATAATAATAATAAAAATATTGCCGAACTGTGATATTGCCTAATAAATAAACAGGGCAATATCAGTATATGAAAAAATACATCTGGATCTCGTATTTTGGAGATCAGAAAGCGCTGTAATTTCAGGGTTCCCACTCTTTTTCAGCCTTAATTTTCCCGGACATTTTCAGTTTTACTACGACGGGAATATAAGACAAGGATCGCGCCAAATGTTGCTCTCTGAGTCTTTTAAAATGCAGAGAGTTTATTGCCATGGCATATCTTTTGCAATATACAGTATACATATCAAAGGTTTATTTACAGTCTCACACTGAACTGACCGACAGCTTCAGTGATTATTAAAGGAGCACTTTACTTGTTTTTTACGTAATTTAGTCACAAATATATAGAGTCGGTGGGCGGGGCTTAACATAATGACGGCAGAGTTGCACGCTACTTGAAAACAAAGAAGCCTGTGAACAGTGGTCTTTTGAATCGGCTCTGGAAGACTTGGAGTTAAGCTTTTCTCTGAGAAAAGAACAAAGAGCGGCACTGAAGTCATTCTTAAAAAGGGAAGATGTGTTCGGAGTTTTGCAGACCGGATACGATAAAAGTTTAATCTGTCAACGAGCTCCGCTTCGCATAGCTCTGGTTGGTTGTAGCGCTATCCAATCGCGTTCAGAGGGAGTTTGACAGACAGCCGTTTATCCGCCCCACAGATTGAGCTGACAATGGTGAGTTTCCAGACCAAACATCTTGATGTGAGTCTGGCTTGTCAGGCTAGGGGGAAAGATAAAGTGAGTAGCATTTGACTGATTGTGATCTCAGCATGACCACTCGCTCCTGTACGAGCAACTTTTTTTAGGCTACTGATTTGATGGAAGTCTTCATGTGAGTGTACATTTAAATATATATATATATATATATATATATATATATATATATATATATATATATATATATATATATATAATTCAGTTCTGTAAAGCTTTTTAATGAGGACAGAATTCTTGAGTGCACCTTTACATTCATCTGCAGTAAATGGAAAATCCAAGTGAATTGGGTATAAAACAAATGCTGGTCTGAAGGTCAGAGAGAGGCCGTACGTCTGCTGGACTGAGGTAATGAAGCATTAAAACATGAGCAGAGAGTCAAATATTTGTGCAGCTAGGAAATCATATTCTTACTCAAGGAAAACACTTCACTAGACATCAGATATTCGTGCCCAAAGCACATCTGAGAGAGCAGAATCTACGCGGCTTAAACACATGCAGATATCAACAGACCTCCACCGCCAACCAATATCACAGGAACAGCAAAGAGAGTGGAAGACGAATATTTGTGTGCGGTTATGATTACACACAGACGGTGGATGGAATGAGATCGGTGTGAAGGGATGGGGACATTCAGTCGGGGTGCAACAGCTCAGGTTTATCATGGCTTTCTGTACCGTTCGATTAATGCCAATGAAAAGACATATTATTTTCACTATTTGAAATAAAAATTAAATATGCTATTTTGAGGTCTTTTTGGAAAAAAATTAGTACTTTTATTCAGCAAGAAGACGTTAAATTGATCTGCAGTAACAGATTTTACAAAAAATATATATGATAAATATATCAAATAAATGTTCTTCTGAAATGTCTGTTCACTAAAGAATCCTGAATAAAATGTATAACATTTTGCACAAAAAATATTACACAGCACAGCTGTTTTCAACTTTGCTAATAATAGGATACATTTCTTGAGCATCAGATCCTCATATGAGTGATTTCTGAAGGATCATATGACAATGAAGACTGGGGTAGTGATGATAAATTCAGCTTTGATCACAGGAATAAATTATATTTAAAAATATATTAAAGGTGCAGTATGCAACTTTCCGTCCACTGGAGGGCGCCTATTCAAAACAAATCCGTAGTTTGATGACTCCAAGTGTGAGCGCAGCATCTTGGGACATGTGGTCTTCACCTCACAGCCGGTGGAAAATAGGACTCGGCCAGAAATCATGTTCATGGATGCGGTTATTAACGTTACTGTAGTGAAGCAGAGCAGGACCGAGTGTTGAGGAGCTGAGCACGGCTGCTGGAGCGATTGTTACACAAACACACGCCTCCCGAACACCGGGACTTTTATTATGACGGGACGGGACACAATCGCCGGGCGCCTGCACTGATCCGCTCTTCCGGTTATGATTATGAGGTAAAGCAGCTCTGTTTATCATATTAGATATATTTAAGTGTGTTTAAAACGATGTTATGACGTTACTCCGTGCGTTCACTTGTTCACACTGCTAAGAGTAAAGCGCTCCTGGCAAGTAAAACCCGAAACCGAGGGTAGCGCAGATATGACGCGATTGACAGGCGACTCCCTCAGACGCTATGCTGAAACGTTCCTGTCCTCAGTTAAAATAGCAATTTTCTCACAATTTACAAATAGTTGGAAAAATTTGGGATATTGTAGGTACTCAACTGAACAAAATATATAACACCGGCCTAGTGGTTTTTGGATATTTTACTGCAAAAATACTACATAGTGCACCTTTTAATTAGAAAACAGTTAATAAAGGGTTAGCTCACCCAAAAATGCAAAATATATTTACTCTCCCTCAGGCTATCCTAAGTGTAAATGACTTTCTTCTTTCAGACTAACACAATCAGAGTTATTTTAAAAATGTCCTGCCTCTTCCAAGCTTTGATATGGCAGTAAAAGACTGTTTTAAATTTCATAACAATGCATCTATCCATCATAAAAGTGCATCCATCATCCATGGCTGGATGCACTTTTATGACGAATGGATGGATGCACATTTATGATGATAGATGCATTTTATGATGGATGGATGGATGGATGGATGGATGGATGGATGGATATATGGATGCAGTTTTATGGGCTTCAAAACAGAAGTCCTTCCCTGCCATTATAATGTTTGAAAGAGCCAGGACATTTTTAATATAACTCTGATTGTATTCATCCAAAAGAAGAAAATCATACACACCTAGGATTGCTTGAGCGTGAGTAAACCATGGGCTAATTTTCATTATTGTAATTTTCTAAACAAACTGCAATTGCCCTAAACATTGCTGCAATTATATGTAGGTTAAGTGACTTAGGATAAGTGTAGGATACAGGCTGAGTTAGCAGGCTAATCGGCTAGCAGAAAACTAAGTTAGTACACACCGAACCCTGGATGACAAACAGTAATAAACAGTAAGAGGTTCCCCCCGAGCCCAGACTCACCGTGCGTTTTGCTGGACAGACGCTTGCGCTGGCTGGTGGAGGTGTTGTGTGGGAGGAGAGTGTTTTGCTGGTGATTGCTGTTGACAGGACTGGTGGCTATAATGTTATCCTTGTACTTGCTCATTAGGGACAGTTTTGTACTATCACTCCCTGTTGAAAAAAGGTTACAATTAGGGATAAAGAGAGACTGACGAATGAGCAGCAAATAACAGTCCGCCGAAGGCATGCAGAGACACTTTATGTAAACGCTTGTCATTCAAAAGGACAAGTCTAAGCGGTCTATGTGAAGTATTTTCAGGGTTATGTTACAACGAAAGCAATTTAGAGCCTTTACAGCCCAGCGATTGAGGATATGACATTCCGTCATTCACCATTACGCAACATCGCCATCCCCTGTAGTTAGTCGGCCCCTTTATAATGAGTAAATTGCACAACAAAGACAACTGGCACTGCAGGGTTTCATTGTATTAGGCAAATTACTGTGACAGCATGAAATCGCCCCTCTCCTGCAAAGCTTTTTAGGGGTATTTATAATGGGCTACTCGTCAAGGCAAACTTCAACATCATTTCACATCTGATAAGGGGCGGCTATTTCAATGGACACAGCCAATCCGGCACACGCTCAGGTCTGGTCATGTGACTTGCATCTATTCTTGACTATTACAGAGCTTAAATGGGTTCCATGGGATTTAGCTGGAATTTATAGTGTTATTACTTTGATATTATTTGGGAAAAATAGCTTTAGCTAAATAAATAAATAAACATGTCACAATGATTTCCTCTCTGCAGCTGTTTTGATATAGGCTTTATCCAATTTCTGGAGCTTGCACTTGCAGCCACAAACCAAAATGCGAGCTCTGCCGCTGACTTTTGAGCCGTCGAGGGGAAATAAATATTCCCAGGGCCAGCGATGTGCGAATGGTGTGCTTAGTACATGCCATTTAAACACTCACAGGTTCCTAGATGTAAAAAAATTATTTTGTATAACGTTGCGTATATACTTAAAAACATTCAAAGGTTTTCAGATGACAAATTGAATTTCGAAATATGTTTTTTTTACAGCTACATCACATTTTAAATAACTTCAGCATGCTTTGATCATGTGCGCTCACTTATGCATTCAAAGCCTGGTTTCTGATTTGTTTATGCATCTCTGAAATTAGGCACTGCTTCAAAACACTGAATTAAGAGTTAATTTACTGAATAATTAAGGCATGCTATTAAAATCATTAAGGTTATTGTGTGAAGTTCATTGAATATTTTATCGCACAAATATTGCTGGGCATGTTAAAAGCGTAGGTCACTCAAATTATAGACGAGTTGAATCCCCCTCATGTCATTCTAAATGCGTTTCTTTCTTCCTTACAGCACAAAGAAGACATTTCTGAAGTCTGTGCAGGTTGCTCTTTTACGTGCAACTACAATGAATGGGCACTGAGGCATTCAAGAAGAATTATAAAAGTGGTTTATATGGTTTGTGTGATACATTCTAAGTTGTCTAAAGCCATCGCTGTGTGAGAAAAAGCTTGAAATGTAAGACATAATGTGATGTAATTTAAAAAAATCGTGACATCCACCCTAGTTATCTTTGGCACATTCATTCGAGTTTATGACAGAAGCAGTTTTTGGAGTCAGATCTTTTAAATGGATTGGCTGATTCAGTTCACTAAGTCAGTGTGAATGATTCATTTATGATTGTTTTTAATAAAGCATAATAAGACAATCAATTCAATGCTTCACATTTATTATGTATAAAAGATGCTCATTTCATGTTGGCATCTAGTGGCATAAATACACCACTACATATGTTTGCAGACAGTACAGTGGTTTTGATGAAAGAAAGAAGTTATTTTATTAAACAAATATGGATTTAATTGATCAAAAGTGCCATTTATAATGTTACAAAAGATTGATATTTCAAATAAATCCTATTTTTATTAACTTGTCATGTTAACAAAAATCATAGTTACTACAAAATTATTAAAACCACCAACACACACCTGCTCTAAAGTCAATAGTGCAGTATTTGTGTGTTAGTTAAAGTGTGTTAGTAATAAGAGCCTATAGGCGGAGCACAACACACACACACTCTTTATTATTATTAAACAACCAGGGATGCGCAGCAGCACACACACGCTAAATATTAAAAGGATAACAATGTAAAAGGTTATTATTGTGTACATAAGGATAAAAAGCCTACATGTCATAATGGGCAGTCGTGTATCAGAATTACCTATTTGCAGTAATGGCGAATGATATTGGCTCCTTATTTGACCAATCGTGGTAATACACACGCATATTTAAATGGAGTCATCAGGTTAAGAGTGTCTAGATTCCTCATGTAAATAGCTAATATGCTCATGGCTCGAGCGCAACTGGCTTTTAAAGGGAAAGGGAGATGAGACTCTGATTGGTCTTTTGCACGTTTCGCCCAAAACACACCCATGACTCATTAAGAGACGAGGGACGACCCTTTTAGACCATGTGCCGAGCACACCAACCTTTTATCTCATCATTAAACTAGCAAAAGTGCATTCGGACACGCCGTAAGAGCACCAGACCATGCGCTCAGATCGTTAAAATAGGGCCTTCTGCAGCACAACAATTTTCAATGTTGATATTAAAAATGTTGTTTTTTGACCACCAAATCAGCATATTAAGCCCTGTTCACACGGGGTTAGTATTATAGGGACCTCTGGTGATTTGTAATAACTGCGGAGGCTGTCTGTCGGCCATGTCTGTAATTTGTGTTTGACAGGCGCGCGCGATCAGCGCATGTAAAACGCGAATGAAATGTTTAACCGGCAAGGCTTGTCTATGTTTAAAACGCTGACTGGACATTTGCTCATATCAGCGCGTAGACAGGCACACTCAAACAGAGGCCAAATAAACTGAGAGGATTAGTTGAGTTTATTGAGTTTATTCTCAAGATTTTATCAAGAATTTTTTCTCGAAACACAACGACTTTATTCTTAATATTTAATGAGTTTATTCTCAAGATTTTATTTCGACTTTTTTCTCGAAATATAACGAGTTTTTTCTCGAAACACAATGACTTTATTCTCTACATTTAATGAGTTTATTCTCGAGATTGTATCTCGACTTTTTTTCTCGAAATTTAACGAGTTTAATCTTGCATAATTTGCAGACTTTAATCTCGAGATTCTTTTTTTTTTTTTTTAGCTTGGCCCTAATCCTCTTCCGTAGAGGAATATTTCAAACGAAGAGAAATAGAAATAATTAATTAAATGCAAAACCCAAAAAAAACGCAATTTACAAGCGCGTATTGAACCGTCAGGGCTGTACCGAACGGTTCAATATTATATTGAGTATTGTGACATCCCTAATATATATATATATATATATATATATATATATATATATATATATATATATATATATTTTTTTTTTTTTTTTTTTTACTCAAAACCTAATTCAACTGAACTATGCATTTAACTTGCAGTTGAATATAGATCTTCATATGTATACAGTGCAGTGTGTAATGCGCTCACACACCTGGAGTGAGGTCCATGCCAGCTTTGTCATTGCACCCTTGAAGCGAGTCGAGTGTGCGTGTCACCTGACTGGTGAAGTCCTCTCCTCCGTTCATGCACTCCCGCTGCAGATGGTGTCGTAGGTCTGTGATATCATACTCGTATCCGTCCAAGATTGGAGTCTCGCGGATGCTGAGGGTCCCGCTCGAATTGTGGCCCTGTCCGCGAGAGTTTCTCAAACTTTCCCGGGCCTGTCCGCCCATCAGCACCGAGGGGATGTAGTGAATCTCATTGGCTGCTTCAGCGCTAGCGCTCTTTTGCGGCTGAGGAACCCGGCGACGTTTACACCAGCGTCTACGAGTGTACAGGATCAAAACCAAACACAGGATGGACAACAGAAGAGCGATCATCCCACCCTGCAGAAAATAGAAGAAAGAAAATTAATATAAAGGGTAAAAAGATGCTGCAATTCTTAGCATATGTTAAAATGCATTTCATAATGGAAACTAGCAAAGGTTTTATTGAGATTGAAAAAGAACCGTGCTTTCTCCCAAATTACCTCATTCAAAATAAGCATAATGTTCATCTGTCTGATTCAGGTCAGCTGAATGATGACTGCCTCACACACCTGAGACATGATATTATAAATCTGAAATTTAAACTGAAGGCCTTAAATTATAAATTGCAGCACTGCACCACTAATAATGTATACTGCTTTGTATTGTATAATACACTATGTGGCCAAAAGTTTTGGGACGCCTGCCTTTACAAGTACATGAACTTTAATGACAACCCATTTTTAATCTGTAGGGTTTAATATGGAGTCGACTAGGGATGCACCGAAATCAACATTCTTGCCCGAAACCGAAAACCGAAAAAGAGGAAACCAAGGCCGAAAGCCGAAAGACCGAAAGAAATTGCCAATTAGTAGTTCCATTGCATTTATGACTATGACTGTTTAACTTTACTAAAAATCAAGGCATTGCAATTCAATAAATTAATATTAAAGTTTCAAATAATAAATTGCAATTTACAAATTAACTACAATAAATACAATATAATAAATACAAATTACAAATTATGCAAATATTTATTTAGCACATTGCAACAATGCACAGCATAAAAAAAAAATTTCAGACTAAAATGTTTAACTTGACTTGCCTGACAAGCCAGACCCACATCAAGATGTTTGGTCTGGAAACTCACCATTGACGGCTCAATCTGAGGGGCGGGATAAACGGTTGTCTTTCAAACTCCCTCTGCACGCGATAGGATAGCGCTACACCAACCAGAGCAACGAAGGTGAAGCGGAGCTGATAGATTAAACATTCGTCGTATCCGGTCGGCTAAACTCCGAACACATCTTCCCTTCTTAAGAATGACTTCAGTGCCGTTCTTTGTTCTTTTCTCAGAGAAAAGCTTAACTCCAAGTCTTCCAGAGTCGCGGTCAAAGCTGATTCGACAGACCACCGCCGTTCACCAGTTTCTGTGTTTACTAGAAGCACGCAAACGCAACTCGGCCGTCATTATGTTAAGCCCCGCCCACCGACTCTATACACAATGTGATTGGCCCGACCAGAGTTTTGTTTTTACAGCTCAGACGTGAATTGAGAGTTGCTAGACGACACTCGCGGCAGATTAGATTTGCTTCCACTTTGTTATAATCCCACTAACAGTTGAGCGTGGAATATTTAGTAGTGAGGAAATGTCAGGAATGGCCTTATTGCACAGGTGTCAGCCTATCACGGCCCCACGCTTGAGTTCACTGAGCTCCTGAGAGCGACCCATTCTTTCACTAATGTGTGTAGAAGCGTCTGCAGGCCGAGAGCTGGAGTTATACACCTGTGGCCATGAAGTGATCGAACACCTGAACTCAGGGATTTGGAGGAGTGTGCCAATACTTTGGTGGTTTAGTGTATTATAGAAAACAAAGCACCGTACATTTAACCTGAACTGAAAGGAAACAACTCAACTGAACTTACCCGCAATGAACTGAGTTAAAGAATGATGAAATCTAAACCATTCCATGTTTAAAAATCCCAAAATATTCTCATGTAGATGTCAGAAATTATTTGGATTATGCTGAGCATTAGTATTCCAGTTCAATTTGATTTAACATACATAAAAAGCTCTTATTTTTATAGGCCAATTATGTTAAACAAAAATGTGTGTGTGTGTGCTTCAGAAAGAACTAAACTTCAAAACTGTTTATTCATTACCAATTCTTAGCAGTTTCAAAGATATTACATCAGTTTTCTGGTAATGCATAAAATGTACAAGGCCAATTACCAGGGAAAATAAATTAGAAAAAAAATAAAATAAATGGTGTGTGTGTGTGTGTGTGTGTGTGTGTGTGTGTGTGTGTGTGTGTGTGTGTGTGTGTGTGTGTGTGTGTGTGTGTGTGTGAGCCTGTTTATGTGGTTTATGAGGACATATCAAATGTCCTCATAATTCAAACGGCCTTAAAAACATACTAAATGATGTTTTTTTGAGAAAGTAAAAATGCAGAATGTTTCCTGTGATGGGTAGGTTTAGGGACAGGGGCAGTGTAAGGGGATAGAAAATACGGTTTGTGCAGTATAAAAACCATTACGCCTATGGAGAGTCCCTGTAAACCACATAGACCAACGTGTGTGTGTGTGTGTGTGTGTGTGTGTGTGTGTGTGTGTGTGTGTGTGTTTGCGTGCGTGTGTGTGTGTGAGTGTGTGTGTGTGTGTGCGTGTGGGGGGGTATGGGTATCCAGAAAACTTTAGTATGGGGAACACATATTCACTATTAACTACGACTTCTGCCTCAATAAACTCCTAATTTACTGCTTATTAATAGTTAGTAAGGTAGTTTTTGTAGCGTTTAAGTTTAGGTATTGGGTCGGATTAAGGGATGTAGAATAAGCTCATGCAGAATAAGGCATTAATATGTGCTTTATAAGTACTAATAAACAGACAATCTCATAGTAATATGCATGACAATGAGCAACTAGGTAATAGTTAATAACTGAACCTTAAAATACAGTGCAAAGTGTTACCGACAATTCATTATTTTCATTACTATATAACTATAATATGCAATATTTGAATTAAGCATAATGTGGTATTTTAAAAGCATGTAATAATCATTATGATGTTAAAGAGATAACTGTGTAAGTGAATTTATGTAACTATAGCTGAAGAAAAACATGGAGCACTAGTTGTTTTCTGTGAATTTTACAAAAATGACAATGATTATGAAATATTATAATGGGGAAAAAAAGGCACAAGTTCCCAAGACAGTGTGATTACAATCTACACATGCCACTAAAGACTACTGGATAAAAACCATACCAAGACTGCGGCCACATACAGCACCAGATCCAACAGATAATTGGTTTTGTGTAATTCAATTTCCTTTGGGTCCATCACTTTGAATTAGCCAAACAAGCAAAATGTAACTTCACTGCGGAGAAAATTATGGAAGGCTGCATGTTACAGACGGTTTAAAATTAGACCAGATGGGATATCTCTTTATAAAGGGCAAACCACAAAGACTAAACGAAACATCACAGTCTAGCAGCATGAGGAGAACTAATTGAATTAGCCAACGGATACAAGTGAAGCTATCATGGGTTTGTCACATTCTTCCACAACTTTAAGCAGATATCCTGTAAGCCCCCAAAATGGATATGGATTTTGCAGGAAATTATTCTGTCATTTTCCTGCAACAAAGTTTCTATTAGTAACATGGGCTAACTGAGATATTGATTGCTACTTCAAATGAACTCAGATTAATTCAGAAAGCAATTGAATATACCATTTAATTTACAGCCGAAGCAACAACAAGGGATTTAACAAATCCTGAAAATTACTAAGATACTACAAAGCAAGTACAAAAATAGTGGCATTCCAGGACATTTTTTCCAATATTTGCAAACACGGAAGCCACTTAAAACTGTTAAAGCTGCATTATGTAACTTTTCCGTCCGCTAGAGGGCGCCTATTCAAAACAAAGGCTTAGTTTGACGACACCAAGTTTGAGCTCAGAATACACTGATCTTCACCTTAACGCCGGTGGGAAATAGGACCCGGGCAGAAATCATGATCATGGATTCGGTTATTAATATTACTGTAGTGTGAAGTACAGAAGGAAGGATTGAAGCACAAACCCACAGCTCATGAGCAACGGGACTTTTATTATGACGGGACACAGTCGCCAGCGCCATTTCCTCTTTTCCGGTCATGAGCGTGAGGGAACGCAGCTCTGATGATCATATTAGACACAACTGAGTGTATTATGAAGTTAAAAATAATGGTTCTTAAATGGTTCTTTGGCAGGGTATATGGTTCCATGATTAACGTTAAAGAACCTTTCCATTGCACCAAAAATTCTTTGTAGTGCAAAAAGTTTATTTAGACCAGAGATGCCCAAAGTTGGCCCGTGGTAACCTTTGATTTGGCCCACTGTACCGTCCGAGGAAAGCGAGAGGTAGGGTGAAAACTTCGACACAGATTGTCCTTTCTAATTTGACATAATTTTGTTTGTTTTATTGTTAAACTACAACAGAGTAAACTGAAATCAAATGTAAATTAATTTTAAAAAAATGGTAAATGCGCAATTCAAGGTGCAGCACTGCGTGCTTTGACATGACATCAATAAACGCCAACAAATTAAATGCAATAATCGAGAAATCAAGACAGTGGTACACAGACAAGAGAAATAAAATAGAGTTTTTATTTACAGAAGTCCAATCAAAGGCAGTGTGTCTAGTTTGCAAACAGTCTGTTCCTTTTGTAAAAGAGTACAATATCCGTCGTCATTATGAATCTGTATCATTGTGTATTTGGCATTGAACTGTATTTTACATTGAACACTTGGGGATTGTTGCCCATTTAATTGTTTATTAAAAGGCAACACTTTACAAATAAAACTGCATTAGTTAATCAGATTAAAGTTGTTTTATATTTATTTTAAACATAAATAAAGTTTGATTTATGATAAACAAATTTTCCTTTCGGCCCACGGCTCTTGATCAAGTTTGATTTTTGGCCCTTCATACACTGTAAAAAAATATTTTATTTTAAATTAAGTTACCTGGTTGCCTTAAAATTTTGAGTTTATACAATGAACATTTTTTGAGATTCAACAACCTTTACTAAAATATTATTAAAAGGTTTTGTAAGCATATTGGAGCATAACCCTCCACCATGAATGTGTCTGTGTTAACTTTGCCAATGTGTTTGGGTGAGCCAATAAGCATTATCTCAGTCTTATTGCTATTTAGGCAGAGAACATTTTAAGACATCCAGATTTGTATCTCTGCTCTGCAGTGAGAGTAAAGCGCTTCTGCAGAATAAAACCAGAAACTGAGGATAACGCAGGTATATATCTCACATGTCCCGGGTCATTGGTTAAAATAGCAATTTTATCATGATTTATAAATATTTGGCAACATTTGGGATATTGTAAGAACTCACCTGAACAAAATACATAACACTGGCCTACTGTTTTTCAGATATTTTACAGATTTTTTAAAGTATTTTTGGTAACACTTTAGTATGGAGAACACATATTCACTACTAACTACGACTTTTTCCTCAATAAACTCCCAATTTACCGCTTAATAATAGTTAGTAAGGTAGTTTTTGTAGCATTTATGTAAGGTATAATGTCCACCCAGCCGGTTGTTATCGCAGAATAAACCCCGACAGAGTGATCAGGACCCCGAGGCGAAGCGGAGCGTCACTCTGAAGGGGTTTATTCTGAGATAACAACCGGCTGGGTGGACATTATCCCGCTTATTACACGGCTACTAGTCTCAAATAAATTAGACACAAAATATTGTCTTGAGATTAAATATTTTATTAGCTCTTACGCAAAGCTTCGGCAAAGAAAAACAGTTCCAATCTGCTTTTGTCACGTAACACTAAAGAAACTAAAGTGAGAACTCAATTGCAGAGAAATGTGAATTTATTAAACATAAATTAAACAACACAAAACAAAACCCACGAGGGGGCAAAACAACTAGTTCCAAAAACATAAACTCAAAACACACCAACACAGGGAAACAGGATACGTAGACATAACAAGGATTCCACAAAGACTGACAAACACAAGGAGCTTATAAAGGGAAGAAATTAAGAGGGAACAGGTGGGAGAAATGAAACACTAATCAGATAACAAGGGGGAGGGATCAGACAATGACGGAAGCACAAAGGCCATACTGACAAACCCCACATGTGCACACAAGACAGGACAGGCATGTGACATTACCCCCTCCTTAAGGAGCGGCTACCAGACGCTCCACTAGGGACGGGCGGGACAGACCAGGGCGGGACGGGAGGGACAGACCAGGGCGGGACGGGAGGGACAGACCAGGGCGGGACGGGAGGGACAGACCAGGGCGGGACGGGAGGGACAGACCAGGGAGGGACTGGCGGGACAGACCAGGGCGGGACGGGAGGGAAAGGGGAAACAGAGAAGGAAGGAACAAACAAGGGAAGGGTCAACAAGGAGGGAATGGGGAAAACAAAACTTTCAGGAGGCCATGGTGGCCCACAAAGTTCAGGCGCCCACGGAGGCGCGGTCAGAGCAGGACGCCTCAGCGGCGCACGGAGAGCAGGACGCCTCAGCGGCGCACGGAGAGCAGGACGCCTCAGCGGCGCACGGAGAGCAGGACGCCTCAGCGGCGCACGGAGAGCAGGACGCCTCAGCGGCGCACGGAGAGCAGGACGCCTCAGCGGCGCACGGAGAGCAGGACGCCTCAGCGGCGCACGGAGAGCAGGACGCCTCAGCGGCGCACGGAGAGCAGGACGCCTCAGCGGCGCACGGAGAGCAGGACGCCTCAGCGGCGCACGGAGAGCAGGACGCCTCAGCGGCGCACGGAGAGCAGGACGCCTCAGCGGCGCACGGAGAGCAGGACGTCTCAGCGGCGCGGGCCAAGCAGGACGCCTCAACGGCGCAGGCAGAGCAGGACGCCCTAGCGGCACAGGCAGAGCAGGGCGCCAGGGAGGCGCGAGCAGAGCTGGACGCCTGGGAGGCGCGGTGAGAGCAGGACGCCGGGTCGGCGCGGTCAGAGCAGGACGCCGGGTCGGCGCGGTCAGAGCAGGACGCCGGGTCGGCGCGGTCAGAGCAGGACGCCGGGTCGGCGCGGTCAGAGCAGGACGCCGGGTCGGCGCGGTCAGAGCAGGGCGCCTCAAGGGCGCAGGGAGAGCAGGGCGCCTCAGGGGCGCAGGGAGAGCAGGACGCCTCAGGGGCGCAGGGAGAGCAGGACGCCTCAGGGGCGCAGGGAGAGCAGGACGCCTCAGGGGCGCAGGGAGAGCAGGACGCCTCAGGGGCGCAGGGACCACCGATACACGATCCACCGGCTCTGGGACCACCGGAATACGATCCGCCGGCATTGGGACCACCGGAACACGAGCCGCCGGCACTGGGACCACCGGAATACAATCTGCCAGCATTGGAACCACCGGAATATGATCCGCCGTCACTGGGACCACCGGAATACGATCTGCCAGCATTGGGATCACCGGAATACGATCCACCGGCACTGGGACCACCGGAATACGATCCGCCAGCATTGGGACCACCGGAACACGATCCGCCGGCACTGGGACCACCGGAATACGATCTGCCAGCATTGGGACCACCGGAATACGATCCGCCGGCACTGGGACCACCGGAATACGATCTGCCAGCATTGGGACCACCGGCACAGGGACCACAGGAACTATATCCACCGGAACCATCGGAACAGGCACGGAGGGAGCCTTCCTTCTCCTCCTCCGTTTCAAGACCACCGGAACAGGGTCCACCGGAACTGGGACCACCGGACTCAGGGGAAGAGCCCTCTTCCTTTGGCCAGTGAAATAATCCACTGCTGCATCAAACGTTAAACCATCCAGTGATCTAATGACGATCAACTCAAATGGTTCATCCAAGGCATAATTGAAAAGGTCCTTCAAAGCATTGTGGTTGTAACCGAGTCCTTCCGCCGCCCTCCTGAACTCCTGCGCAAACTCCCTTAAGTCAGTTCCCCGTTGCCTCATAGCAGCAAGGGATCTCACCTTGACTATACGGTCCCATTGGGGACAGGAGACAGTAGTGGTTGGTGGTTGCGGCGAGTCCGTTCTCTGCTGAGTTCTCATAATGGTGGAATCCTTCTGTCACGTAACACTAAAGAAACTAAAGTGAGAACTCAATTGCAGAGAAATGTGAATTTATTAAACATAAATTAAACAACACAAAACAAAACCCACGAGGGGGCAAAACAACTAGTTCCAAAAACATAAACTCAAAACACACCAACACAGGGAAACAGGATACGTAGACATAACAAGGATTCCACAAAGACTGACAAACACAAGGAGCTTATAAAGGGAAGAAATTAAGAGGGAACAGGTGGGAGAAATGAAACACTAATCAGATAACAAGGGGGAGGGATCAGACAATGACGGAAGCACAAAGGCCATACTGACAAACCCCACATGTGCACACAAGACAGGACAGGCATGTGACAGCTTTAAGCCTTTATCTATTGCTGCTAAATGTTGAAAATGAATGCTGAAAGGGTTAGTTCAGCCAAAAATGAAACCAAGCCTCTGATTTACTCACCCTCAAGTCATTATAGGTGTTTATGACATTCTTCTGTCAGACAAATACAATCAGAGTTATATTTAAAAAGTCCAGGCTAACGTTAATCCCAGCAGTAGTTGTAGTTGTGTTTAAAGCCCATAAAAAAAGCAGCTGTCCGTCAAATAACGTGCTCCACACGACTCCGATGGGTTAATAGAGCCTTCTGATTCCAATCGATGCGTTTGTGGAAGAAAAATATCCATATTAAAAACTTTATAAAGGAAACCCGCCTTGAAGTCTTCCATTGTAACCCACGGCTGTTTAAGCCACAAGATGGCGCCAGCGTTAAGCACAGAAGTAGAACCGGTCAAGATAACTCGCAGTACCCGGATGAGCGGGTGTTATCTGGGAATAACATACCGCTGGAATGAGTGATTGACCAATCAGAATCAAGTATTTCACAGAGCCGTGTAATAAGTTTAGGTATTGGGTCGGATTAAGGGATGTAGAATAAGGTCATGCAGAATAAGGCATTAATATGTGCTTTATAAGTGCTCATAAACAGACAATATCCTAGTAATTTGCATGATAATTAGCAACTAGTTAATAGTTAATAACTGAACCTTAAAATAAAGTGTTAACGTATTTTTATAAGAGAAGACTCAATAAGCATTTTGTAAAACTCATGGAGAATTTGTACAAATTAAATAAATTATAATGCAAGAATATATTTGATGTAATGTTGCGCCTTTCTTATATTTTTCCCTAAACTGAATATGATTAGAATTTTGCAGAACAATCTCCACAAGGCACAGTTTGGTCAAGATTATTGAAGAATGCAACTGTGCAGAGGATGACGGTTGTGCATTTCTTCATGATAAATCACCTCCTGCGCCGCCTGTAAAATCAATGCAGAATGTGCATCACAATCTTTTGTTTATGAATCTCATTGACTTTCATCCCTCTGAAAGTATGAGGATGATAAATAATTCTGATTTCTTAAGACAAAAGTTTTTTTTTTTCTTGTTGTTGTTTCTGCATGAGTGTGTGCGATGCAAGAGCGAGGGACTGGGCCGATATTAATGAGTGGGTCATTGTAGGACAGTTTTCCAGATGGGCCTTTATCTGATCTAGGTGGCGTTTGCAGAATAAATGAGAAAGGCATAAGGAAATGTCCTTTCCGTTCAAGGGTGCATGTGGGCATAAAACAAGGTATTATCGAGCACTTAAACTCTGAGTGTGTGTAGTGAAGGAGAACCCACAGGGATAAAAAGGATTTACTAAACTGGTCATGACTCTATGTTTTATTGACTTATATATCGCACTTCCTCCATTAAATGCTATTTGGAACCAATATCCTCCCATCTTTGGCACAAGTATGGACAGTATTCAGAGAAAAGAAAAAGACAAAAAGGAACATGTACATATGTATATCTATTATTTTAATTGTGTTGTGTTTTTGTCTTTTGTTATTATTATTTGTTATGTCTATATTCAGAATTTTTTAGTTTTAGTTATTTTAATACTTCAACTTAAACATTTTATTTGAGCCTGTAGCCAAGACATCTTTTATATTTAGTTTATATATATAATGTTATTTCAGTTTAATTGGTTTTAGTTAACAATAATATACACCGATCAGGCATAACATTATGACCTAATACCTAATACTAATTATGATCCTAATACTGAGTTGGTCCCCCTTCTGCTGGCAAAACAGCCCTGACCAATCGAGGCATGGATTCCACTAGACCCCCGAATGTGTGCTGTGGTATCTGGCATCAGGATGTTAGCAGCAGATCCTTTAAGTCATGTTAGTTGTGAGGTGGAGCCTTAATGGATCAGACTTGTTTGTTCGGCTCATCCCACAGATGCTCGATTGGATTGAGATCTGGGGAATCTGGAGGCCGAGTCGACGCCTCAAACTGGTTGTTGTGCTCCTCAAACCATTCCTGAAGCATTTGTGCTTTGTGTCAGGAGCATTATCCTGCTGGAAGAGCCACAGCCACCAGAATACCGTTTCCATGAAAGGCTGAACATGGTCTCAGCAATGCTTAGGTAGGTGGAGCGTGTCAAAGTAACATCCACATGGATGGAGGACCCAAGGTTTCCCAGCAGAACATTGGCCAAAGCATCACACTGCCTCCGCCGGCTCGCCTTCTTCCCATAGTGCATCCTGGGGCCATGTGTTCCCCAGGTAAGCCACACACACACACCCGGCCATCCACGTGATGTAAAAGAAAACATGATTCTTCAGACTTCAGACGTGCATCAATGAGCCTTGGCCGCCCATGACCCTGTGGTCGGTTCTCCACTGTTCCTTCCTTGGAGCACTTTTGATAGATACTGACCACTGCAGACCGGGAACAGCCCACAAGAGCTGCAGTTTTGGAGATGCTCTGACCCAGTCGTCTAGCCGCCACAATTTGGCCAAACTCGCTCAAATCCTTACGCTTGCCCTATTTTCCTGCTTCTAACACATCAACATTGAAGACAAAATGTCCCACCCACTAACAGTACCCGTGATAAAGAGATCATCAGTGTTTTTCACTTAACCTGTCAGTGGTCATAATGTAATGCCTGATCAGTGAAATCAATTTAAAGTGTTAACTTAGACAAAATATATAACTAATAAATGCATTAGATAGTAGTATAAAATACCATGACACACCACAGTGACGACTACCATGAGCTTAAAGGGGGGGTGAAACACTCAGTTTCAGTCAATCTCATGTCAATCTTGAGTACCTATAGAGTAGTATTGCATCCTTCATATCTCCGAAAAGTCTTTAGTTTTATCATATTTATAAAAGAAATATGGGCTGTACCGAGTCTTTCCGGAAAAAACCGAGCGCCTGGAGGCGTATCGTGTGGGCGGAGCTAAAGAATCACAAGCGCGCAAAGCGGTGACGTCCTCAAGCGTGGAGAAACCCATCTATCTCAGCTAATACAGATAATGATCCAGAATCAAATCTGAGGCTGAAATAAACTGAACAGGAGAAACGGCAACATCAGGACGTCCGTCTCTGTGGTATGTAAGTTACTGTATTTAATGGCCTCTCCACATTTCTGTGTCTTTACTCGCAGTGTATGAGGACATGATTCGGTTTATGGACTATTGTATGCGACTAACGTTAGACCTTAGAAGTAGCAAGCAGAACGGTTTTGCACGTCAGACTAGTGTAACGTTATACAGAACAACAATGGAGTAACCGTTAGCGCATTTGAATGACGAAGCACGCGATCGTATCGTTTACTGATGTTTACTCATGCGACGGTAGCCAATAGCAGAGACATTTGAAGTTGATTTACTCACCGGCATCTTCCAAAGCAGGACCGCTCTGTCAAAAACACACTTCTTTGGTATGATTTGGTAAAGTCCTGACAGCAGTGACCGTGGAAATCCACTTTGCGACGCGACTGAAGCGATGTTGTGAAGCTTCCCGTCATTTCTGCGTTCAAATCGGTTCAAATGCAGCGCTGCCTTCCCGGAATGCTGTGCTGAAGCGTTGAAGTCGCTCGACGTCACCCATAGGAATAAAGTGGAGCGCGGCGCATCAGAAGTGTTCACGGACGACTGGATCTGCAGCTGAGAGACTGTTTACAGTGTGCATTTCCTCTCTCCCTCTAGTTACGCGCGCGCGCACCCTTCCGGGAGAAGAGCCCGTACGGCCCATACAAGGACCTTCCGCTCTATTTAACGTCAATTAGACCCATACTCGAAAAAAACTCGCCGAAACTTGTGAGAAACCGGAAGGAGTATTTTTGACACAGAAATACTCCATCAAACGTCCAACATTAGTTTTTGAAACTTTGTCTATGTTTAGGATGGGAATCCAAGTCTTTAAAGGTGTAAAAAGCTCAGTATGCATGAAACAGCATTTCACCCCCCCTTTAAGAAGTGCACTCATGGGAGGCGGTGCATTTAAGAGCATGCATATGTATTACTCAATATTCATAGACTTTTCTTCTTAATGTTCATGTAAACTGCATTATAAATACCCACTTCTCACCTAAGAGTTCTGGACTGCAGTGTAACCTAAAAATAACTATTTCAGGAGCGTCATCATCGTGACTACCTCAGAGATTCATCTTTCACCGCTTTTAACATTGCTTGCCCCTCTTTCCAGCATTCTTAGCCATTGGTTAAATTCATACCCTGGGCCCTTGGGGAAGAGTTTAACGCAAAGATATATCACTTTCCTCTTATGGCTGCTAACAGGGCAGAAACTCAAATCTCCAGCAGGTCTGTTTTATAAATGGAGTTGAGCTTTCAGGATGTCTACACTTGCATCCTGGTCTTGCTTTGCAGGTGCCTATAGAGATGCATAGTTTAGATGGGACTTGGAAAAAGAACAGTGTGTAATGCATGAAATGATTTCGGAAAGGTCAGCGTTTTGGGACTTAGTGCAGCTGTTGAGTTCGGGTAGCAACTTCCTCCTTCAAAATACCCACTATCAATTCTGTTCAGGTAAATAAATCAGCTTCATACGGAGCCCAGAAAGGGACCTTTGCAAAAAAAAAATACAGACTTCCGTTTGTGCATGAAAAACTATTGCATGCACACAGGACTTTTTTGTTTTGTTTTTGTCATATGTATGCGTTACAACTTCATGCTTCATGCATGCAACCGATTACAGTTAGTTTTGTTCGTGTCATATTTAGGGCCGTGAAAATGTCTCTGCGATAACAGGCCGACGTGCATCTATAAATGATTCATTCAAGAATGCTGTGCTGGTTTACTGCAACAATGGAGCCCCAAACTTCACATTGAAAATCCAGCGTTTAGTTGATCATGTAAGCACTTATTGTCACTGTTTTAACACGACGGCGTTCTTCTTCCACGAGGGGTTTGGTGTCAGGGCATTTGTTTCCAGGCAGACGTTAAAGAATGCAACACACACATCTCACGGACATCCTGTAGAATTCAACCAATCAGATGACGACTTTGAAACTCCTGAAGTGTTTTTAGATGCTGGGTTAGGGTTAGGGTTAGGGTTTGGGTTAGGGTTAGGGTTAGGGTTAGGGTTAGGGTTAGGGTTAGGGTTTGGGTTTGGGTTTGGGTTTGGGTTTGGGTTTGGGTTTGGGTTAGGGTTAGGGTTAGGGTTAGGGTTAGGGTTAGGGTTTGGGTTTGGGTTTGGGTTTGGGTTTGGGTTAGGGTTAGGGTTAGGGTTAGGGTTAGGGTTAGGGTTAGGGTTTGGGTTTGGGTTAGGGTTAGGGATAGGACACATTTTTTGTCCTGATATGTCACAAAAACAAGCACACACACACACACAAACACACACACACACACACACACACACACACACACACACACACACACACACACACACACACACACACACACACACACTTCTGCATTGTTGATCACGTGTCTAAAAACACAATGGCAGCACCGCCGACGGGTCCTGTAACCCAAATCAAGCTTATTGATGTGTGTGTGTGTGTGTGTGTGTGTGTGTGTGTGTGTGTGTGTGTGTGTGTGTGTGTGAGCCTGTTTATGTGGTTTATGAGGACACAAATTTGAATAACTACATGGGTATTACACTGGTATTACACTATAAATGTGGTTTATGAGGACATATCAAATGTCCTCATAATTCAAATGGCCTTAAAAACATACTAACATACCTATGGAGAGTCCCTGTAAACCACATAGGCCAACATGTGTGTGTGTGTGTGTGTGTGTGTGTGTGTGTGTGTGTGTGTGTGTGTGTGTGTGTGTGTGTGTGTGGAGAGGAAGATTGTATGCCAAGGAAAGATTAAGTTGTCTTCTTGTGAGCTGATATTTAAGTTTCCTTCTCTTTTGTTTGATCATTAAAAATTGCACGCCTGCATACTGAAAAAACAGTTGAAGCGTTATTTTGGCAGTGGTGCACAAAAGATTATAGACAGTATAGACCAGAGTTCTCCAATCTTGGTCCTGGAGTGGTTTTTGTAAAGGGAACCTGCGCAACTCTAAGATCCTGAACCTCTCATGGTGTCACTATATATATATAGTGTATATATATAATATATATATATATATATATATATATATATATATATATATATATATATATATATATATATATATATATATATATATATATATATATAAACACACCTGAACACGCTAATCAGTGTCTTACTAGGGCCTTGTTGTAACACTAATTAGCTGGTTCAGGCATGTTTATTTGGGGCTGGAGCTAAACTCTGCAGGACAGCGGCCCTCCAGGACCGAGATTGGAGATCCCTGGTATAGAGAGTACTTTACATAAAATAGAAATTGCAACGCATGCTCATGTTAAAAGTTTATTGTGCGCACGTTAACATATAAACATTTCTAGTGAGCAACTTTGGAAGTGCGCACCCCAAAGTCTGCATATTTTATTGTTTTCGTTTTTGCAAAGGTCCCTTTAGGGGCTCCGTAGCTTCTTACATCCCAAAAAGAAACTCAGAATGGAGGAAGAAGCACGTGTTTCCTCTGACACACCTTCAAGCACAGAGTGTTTGTCAAGTAACTATTTTACTGGCTGTTAGCCAACGCGAAACAAATTGATTTCTGCTTTATTGCTTTAGCTCCCCTTCATATCCAATTCCGTATCCACCCTAATGCCACCCGCCAGTTTCCTCTGAAACACTATCTTCTAATATTCCCAGAAGAGTGGGAAATTCTACATACATACTTCAGCTGAAGGGGAAAATAGCACTGTTTACCAAGAGCCGCATTAGCACAAGGTGTGATGTTCCATTTTATGGCCGACAGGGAGAAAGAAAAAACAAAGAAAGACTTTAATCACATCATAAATTCTGGATTTATTAGCTCAGACCAACATAAAAGATTGTCTGAGACATTAATCCAAGGGCCAGATTATTGCTGCAGCAACAAGGAAGAAACCCCACAAGAATAAGACTCAATTCAAAAGGTCACTTTTTCTTTTGAAAACTAAACGTGAAACATAATGATAGACAAAGTTAACTCATATTCAAAATGATTAAATCATAATTGAAGAGTATGCTAAGAATGTTTAGGCAATGATTAGCTCAATTAATCGTAATTATGATTAACGTTATATATCTCTCAGCTGAAATTCAACGCAGAGGACACTATCAACACTAACAAATGATGCAAGTTCACCTCAACAAAAGATCATTTTCTTACTTATTTTACAAACACACTGGCCTAAATTAAATATTTGGAAACATAAAAACACATAAAAATGAATGAATATCATTACAATAGATACAAAATAGCCATCAGCAAATAAATTATCCCAGACCTTTTCTTATACCTAACTTTATTTATTTATTTTAAACTGGAGCATTTCACAAAATATATATTGAAAATTATTCCACTATTTTTTAGCGATCATTTTCCAGGACATTTTCAATACTATGATGGGAATAAAAGACAAGGATCACGCTAACAATTGCTCTCTAAGGCTTTAAAAGGCGTACAGTTTATTGCCATGCCTTAACTATAAAATCAGTTTCTAATGTCTGAGCTCTTTATCATACATTATGACTACGGAAGCTTGTTTACGCCACAGATTAAAAGAAAAGAAAAAACAAATTGCGACTTTTTATTTCGCTATTGTGACTTTTTCCTTGTCAGCTATAAAATCAGAATTGGAAAATCAGAATTGCGAGATATAATCAAATAAATAAATAAATAAATAAATAAATAAATAAATAAATAATCTCAGAATTGGACTTTATAACATGCAATTGTTAGTGACAATTCTGAGAAAAAGGTCAGAATTGCAACATGTAAACTCACAATTACTAATAAACTCTTTATATCATACAATTCTGACTATATAACAAGTATATATTAAGGTTATTCTGACTTTATATCACACAATTCTGTCTTTTTAACTCGCAATTGCAAGTTTATATCAAAATGATGTGATTAGGAAGCTGCTTACCAGTGAACATTCACTGGATATATTTGATACAAAAATTTTCAGGACATTTGACATTTTTAAATTCACAAAAATTCAATTCGGCAAACTGAAAAATTTAGATGTGATCAGTCACGGAGCCATCTCTCTCTCTCTCTTTCTCTCTCTCTCTCTCTCTCTCTCTCTCTCTCTCTCTCTCTCTCTCTCTCTCTCTCTCTCTCTCTCTCTCTCTCTCTCTCTCTCTCATTATTATTTATTTATTTATTTTTATGTATTGTTGTGTTCACAAAACAAAAATTGCATTGACTATTGTGTTAAATCCAGGACACAATACCATCTGTTTCTGTTGGCGATTTGAGGCTGGCTGTCAGGTGTTGTGATATAGATGCAATGAGGACTGTGTTACATGAGATTGCCGTCTTTCCGCCCAGTGTGTGCAAATCACTGCAAGGGCACGGCGCAGCTGAGACAGCCATCCACAGAAAGATAAACCACTGGGGAACAAGCTTCAGGCTGGCAAATGGGAGAAACTGGGGTCAGGAGCAGCCTTTGGATGTTCAGGCTTGCTGAGTAGAGCAAATTGCAGCTTGTAAAATGGCTCATAAAAAAAATCTGAACGGAGGGGGAGGTGTACCTAAAAAAAATAAAAAAATAAAATCCCTGTTGAGAATACCGCCGCTTCTGAGAAACATATTAGTACAAAATGAGTGTGGAACAAGATGGAAAAATAGCTTGCTAAATATCAACGGTCCTACGACTGGAATTCGTTCTTTGATTGCAGGTGGGATTCGGTGACTAGGTCATTTGAGGAAAACCCCTACAGTTGCCTCAATTGCTCAACTATTACAGATGCCCAATGACAGCGGCAGGCAAGAGGGTGGTCACTCTTTGACCGCCCGAGTAAGCAAGCCACTGCTGCTTTCAATAAGATACACTTTACCCCCTTAAGGAAAGAAAAAGCTGCAATGGAAAGGCAAAACACTTTCAATTTACAACATGGCCTTTGTGATAGCAGCTGGAGATACGAGCTGAAGAATAGACTGTTAAAAAAAGAAGAAAAAGCCTCATCAAAGTCAAATTGACAGCACAGCTGGGCTTTCATCAAGGCGCATTTGACGAGTGCTTATCCATTCACAAAACCTAAACTATCACGGTCAGACAGCGAGGCTGGCGCTGAAGGACCACCGCGAACCACTGAGCTGAGCAAAAGCCCCAGCTGGCCCGAGGACCCAATATCATCCAACTCCGGCCACAAATGGGTGATATCGTGCTGGTGGGGGTTACCGTTTTCACAGACTACTTCTTCTTCTTCTTCTTCGCCTCTTCTGCTGAATTGCTTTCAACATCCGGATTAATATGTTCAACATTCACTAGTACAGTTTTTCTCAAACAGAAGCTTCAAAATAAGATCTAGCATCTTGCTAGCCTGGATGCCAGCCGAACTTAGCCCCGCCCACAACATTTGTAGGTCGGGTGGTTCGGTCTGGCCTCGATCCATAGAGGAGTAATTATCCCTGAACAGAAACTCACCAATGAAATCATCAGGGCGGGCTTTAGACGATGACGGACAGATGATCAACAGTAACGTAATCATCACGTCATCAAAGGGGCTTGGGTTATATTTGTTCGAATCCTAAACGGAGAGCTTGTTTGTATCTGCATCACCTTCACTATTTCTCTCAAAGATGATGATCTTGTTGGGTAAGTACTCGGTGTATCATTCGATTCTTTTATTTTTTTACAATACCGGCAAATATCGTTTATTCCAGCGTGCGTGCAGACAGGGTTGCCAAGTTTTAACAACAAAACCCGCCAACTACTAGCCCAAAACAATAGCTTCTCAGGGGGTTCTCCTGGTGTTTTGGGGGGTAAAATGTGTGTTATTTCGGCAAGGTTGCTGCTAGAATTCGCACTCATGGGTCTATATATCACATAATAGTCGCTTCAACCCGTGGACATAGAAAACAACCCGCGGAAAAAAACGCGGACTTGGCAACACAGTGCAGTTGAGCTCTGTTGACATTTGACAATGCGTCGCTCCGTAGCTCTGATTGGTTGTCGGTCTGTCCAATCGAGGTCACGCCCCATAATCACAGCCCAATGGAGCATCAGACTCATATTCTGACTAGAGCTGAGTATGACCCCGTCAGGCTAGCATCTTGCAATATGCCATCAGGACTTTGCGTAAGCATACGCGCCACTTTTTTAAAGCTAAGTGGCGTGTTATCTGTACGCATTTTGAGCTATCCGTGCATATGTCTACGCCGTGTGATTCCGTGTGTATGTCTACACCGAAATTATGTGTGTGTCCACAATGTAAATGGATATATAAACATACGAAATTATGTTTTGTTTTTGTTTTTTAAATGTAAAAAATGCAGAATGTTTCTTGTGATGGGTCGGTTTAGGGTTCAGGGTTGTGTGTAGGCAATCGTTATTGTGATTACCATGGCTAATGAAATGTTTAGAATCGGTTGCAGGGCATTTCCGCTGAATTGGTTCGGGGAAAAAATCATGTACAGTATCCATATACTGTACGTGATTTTTTTCCCCAATTAGGGGAAATGGCATCATACCCAGTGTGCCTTGAGAAACTCAACACGATTGGTCGATGAGGCGCTTCCAGGAACCCCAATTAGGGATGAAACGATTACCGGTTTCACGATAAACCATGATAAAAACGACTGACGGTTAGTAATATCGTTTAAAATTTAATTATCATTAAAACCGTCTGTGATTATCACGATTTTGAAAACTCGCGGTGCACACCCTGTCTGCAGCAGTACATGCTAGAAGGAAGTCGCTGTAGTACGGGGAAACACTTCAAATCTGCAAAGGCAAGTTGACTTTGACCTCAATGCCAAAACTGGGAAATAATAACGTGAAGCTTGAGCCAAAGACAAACGGACACGACTAGGGTAACATTTAAGGAGGGCGGCAGTGGCTCAGTGGTTCATGTAGGTTGTCTACAACCCAGAAGGTTGGTGGTTCAATCCCCGGTTCCACCTGACCAAGTGTCGAAGTGTCCATGAGCAAGACACCTAACCCCAGCTGCTCCCGACGAGCTGGATGGCGCCTTACATGGCTGACATCGCCGTGAATGGGTGAATGTGAGGCAAAAATGTAAAGCGCTTTGGATAAAAGCGCTATATAAATGCAGTCCATCCATTTACCATTTACCAAGGAATAAAATCATGGTTAGTTCACCCAAAAATTTAAATTAGATGTTTTTTCTGCTTTCTGCTTAAGCAGATAAACATCTAATTTTAATTTTTGGGTGAACTAATCCTTTAACACCCGCCATTTGTTTGGTGTATTTCGGTTGTGGCGTCGTGTAACAGTCACTCACACTAGTCACTGTTGCTAGTCACCTACTTATTATAGGCTTCTCAAAAGCCATCTGTTATAATCGCGTTGCGCATTATAACCAATCATACATGTTTCTATTGAGTTTATGAATGCAATGTCTAATAATCAGATGCGTTCAGATAAGCCAGAGTTTTGTTCAGTACAGTGCTCAGCTTCACTCACTGAAATCTGCACTCAAAGCAGAGATGAACGTCCGATGTACGCAGGAGATTCATTCAGCATACGATTGATTGTTTTTGTTCAAGCCTATTTCAACAGCAAAAATAGTTTAAAACAAACACCGCAGAACCATAGCGCATCTGATATGACTGGCATAAAGTTGGCTTGACGTTCGAGATTCACAAGTTTAGGGACCGTCTCTAAAGTTACAGACAACATTGGTATGTACGGTTGTATACAACTCACTGTAAAGTGTTCATCTAGGTGTCAGATATAATGCACACCTTTTGGATTTTTGATATTTAATCAAATAAACTGTCAAATCATATAACAATGTGGATATGATTTATTTTACTGGGATACAGTTTGGGCTCATACACAAAATATGCTAGATTTAAATGCATCATAGCTGATAGGACACTGATGAGAATATTGCTTAAGAAACATATTTATAGAGATAAAATTTAAAACCAAATTATTATTTATGCATTATGTGGTGCTATTGACGACGGCCAATATAAGGAAGGAAATCCCAGAGAATAGAATCTTGCTTTAAAAAAGTGCATTGAGCTGTTTCAGTTCAAATATAAAACTTTAGTGTGTGCATCTGTTCTTTTTGAACACTATCTTATTTGAACAAAACTGTGATAATATTGATAACCGTGATAATTTGGGTCAATATAATCATGATGTTAAATTTCCATACCGTTTCATCCCTACGCCCAATAGGCGTTCTTGTTTCAAGACGGGAATGCCCAAGCCACAATAGACATGGACTGGTGACAGGTGTCTACACTGGCGGCTCGCTTTCTTTTTTGGCATCGCTGCAAAGCACTCAAGGAAGTGACATGATTTTAGGGGGTACTAGGTTTAGGAGCTTGTCCTCCAGCCGAGACGAGTCAAAGCCAGAAGGGGATGCGGCGTAGGTACCATCTGTCACAGAAGCTGCCGGCACACCCCCAAGGAAACACTCTCACTTCTCTCCCACCTTGCAATTACACAGTTCTTAGGAGAAGAGTGACAAAATGAGAAGAATAAAATGGTCAAATTAAATGTGCAAAAGGTTTAGTTTTTTTTTGTCCTTCTTCTTTTGCATCCTTGGCAAATTTGAATACGTTTATATTGGTTTGTTTTTTGAGAGAGCAAGTTGAGGACTCAAGGTCATCCGATAATTTAGCATTCAGCAAGCGTCAAGCAATGTACAACAAATAAGCTATATGGCCTGTTTTGCTCAGATTTTGAAATAGATGTGATCCATCACTTTTCTGCCTTTGAACCATGTCCTAGTGCATCCGCAAAGTATTCTCTGAGCTTAACTTTGTCCACATTTTGTTATGCAGCCTTTTTCCAAAATGGATTTAATTCATTATTTCCCTCAAAATTCTACAAAAGCAATACCCCATAATGACAACATGAAAGAGGTTTGTCTGAAATCTTTGCAAACGTATTAAAAAATAAAGAAACAAAACACATATACACATGGGCGTCAGAACCAGAACACAGAAGTGTGTGTGAGAAGAGAAATGTCCAACCCACTTTTTAAGACCAATGATATTGGACCCTCTCACTTTTATCGTCTCTAATTCAACATGTCTGTTTGCCTACCCCTAACTGAGAAACACTTATTATTAAACACGTTAGATGCATTATTTCAACTTTTTAAATATTTTCTCAATTTTTATTGAAAATAAATGCCTTTCCGATCTGATATGGGATGGGAAAAGGGAGTAGAGCGAGTTCGGCAAAAGGCGGATTTAACCCTCTGATTGCGTCACAACTTGCGTCTTACCCTAAACTATAGACATGGTAAATAACTCAGGGATTTCTGTAAATTTGTTTGGCCGAATCAATCGTTTAGTAAACGGCGGTATATTTGTATTTAATGTAAGTGGCACCTAACATTACTCCAGTAAAAATAATAATAATAATAATTCTGAGCGAAAGGACCCACCCACTTTTTATTTGCTTCCGACGCCCATGCATATACATAAGTATTCACAACCTTTGCTCGTGCGCATCCAGTTTCCACTGCTCATCCTTGAGATGTTTCCACAACTTGATTGGATTCGACCTGTGGTAAATTCACTTGATTGGACATGATTTTAAAAGAGCATGTCAGAACACAAACCAAGTCATGAAGATGATCGGGGGAGAAGGGTCTTAGTCAGGAAGGTGACCAAGAGCACGATGGAGAGAGGAGAACCTTCCAGATAAACAACCATATCTGCAGCTCTTCACCAATCCGGTATTTGCCAAAAAGCATCTGAAGGATATTCAGACCATGAGAAACAAAATCCTCTAGTATGATGAAACAAAGATTGAACCCTTTGACCTGAAGGGCAAGTGTCATGTCTGGAGGAAACCAGGCACCGCTCCATCACCTGGCCAACTAGAGTGAAGCATGGTGGTGGCAGCATCATGTTGTGGGGGTGTTTTTCAGTGGCAGGAACTGAGCGCTCTGGACCTCAGACTGGGGCACCGAATCATCTTCCAACAGGACAACAACGCTAAGCACACAGTGGCTACGGGACAATTCTGTGAATGTCCTTGAGTGGCTCAGCAAGAGCCCAGACTTCTCTGGAGAGATCTGAAAATGGCTGTGGACTGACGCTCCCCATCCCACCTGATGGAGCTTGAGAACTGCTGGAAAGAAGAACGGAAAAAAACTGCCCAAAAATAGTGTGCCAAACTCTAAACGACTTGAGGCAGTAATCGGTGCCAAAGGTGTGCCAAGAAAGCATTGAGTAAAGGCAAAGACTGAAAACTTGTGTTCATGTGATTTATTGTTATTTTTTTCATATACATTTGCAAAGATTTTTAAACAAAGTTCTTTCACGTTGTCACTATGGGGTATTGTTTGTAGAATTTTGAGAAAAATAATGATTTTAATCCATTTTTAAACAAGGCTGCAACATAAAATGGGGAAAAGGGAATCACTGTAAATCCTATATATATATATATATATATATATATATATATATATATATATATATATATATATATATATATATATATATATATATATATATATATACAATCAAATTCTATCGTATATACCCGAATATAAGATCTGAAAAATGGGGGTCGATCTTATATACGCGATATAGACAAAAGCACATATCTATTAAACTGACGATAACAAGGTCACGCTGTTGACGCTCGCGCAGCCTCTCGGGGAGAAATCACAACACATGAGCGCCGCTCACACAGAGAAACTGCGCTAAACATTCAAAACGTTCTTTTTATATTTATAACATATGATACAATTAAACAACATCACTTAACCAAAAGAGTTTTTTTCCTGAATACCACCACAACTGAAAATGACACTGATTTCATATGACAGTTCCATAAACAAAATAACATTTAGTCACTTAAATTTTAGATGCAATATTGAGTGTTTTTGTTTTATTTCAGCAGCAAAACTAGTTCCAAACAAAGATTCTAAACAGCAGAACATAACGCGTCTCACAGCAACAGTGCGCGTTACTGAATGATTCAGTGTTTGAATGAATTGGTTGAATCAAAGATTCAATAACCTGTTTGTAAATGGCTGCCTCGTTCTTGAATAAATCAGCTGTTTGAATGAATGACTCACTCATTAAGACTCACTTGCTGCCCCCTACTGGAGGTTTAGTTTCATGTTTAAACATACTTTCTAAAATGTCTTATTTATCCAAAAATACAAATATCATAACATTATTTAATGCAGTTGTAATTGTTCAGTGTAAATTATTTAATTTGATTGATAACCGGCCTATAGTGTCTTATTTTAATTAAATGTATAGATCAAATTTAAGAATATAGTAAAAGATTGGGTGCCCTTTAAAAAAAAGGTAAACATATCACAAATATGCAAATTTTCAATATGCCAAAGCTGATTGAACAATGGTGAGAATATCGCTTCAGAATAAATTATATTTACAACATAAAAACCTTTTTATCCGGACAAGCACATTTTCTACTCGGACAAGTGAATGACTGATTTATTTATCAAGCACATGAACATGTTTAATGTCGAGCTCTGTAATGAATGGTGTTAAAAAAAATCCAATGAATTATCAGTAGAATTTTTCAATAAATAAAAATTCTGTTGAAAAACAGATTTGTTTCCACAAAAATCTCTTTTTTCCACAAAAAATAAGTCTGGAAAATGGGGGGTCGTCTTATATTCAGGGTCGTCTTATATTCAGGGTCGTCGGGTGCGTTCACACTTGTCATGTTTGGTTCGATTAAAACAAACCCTGGTGCGGTTGCTCGGTTAGTGCGGTTCATTTGAACATATGTGAACGCTGCCACCCGAACTCTGGTGCGAACCAAACAAGCGGACCGAGACCGCTAAAAAGATGGGTCTCGGTCCGCTTCCAAACGAACTCTGGTGCGGTTCGATTGATATATGAACGCAACACGGACCAAAGACATGTAAACAGACCAAAAACAGGACGTGATGTCACAAGATGCCACGCATAATGCAGCTGATTTGACGACGCGGAAAGATCGGTGTACGTTATCCAAAATGAGTAACTTTAACGTTAGAGGGCAAACGTAGAGCAACGAGGAAGAGCCTCATCAATATTTGGTCTGACGAGCATGTTTTGAAAATTCTAGAAAAAACACAAAAAGCATACCTGGCTCTTCTCATCAAAGTTCCTGTGTTGCCCATTATTAGCAGGTACAGACGACAGAACGGCCGTCTCTTTTGCATAAGAGACGCCCGACTCTTTTCTGCACAACGGAGGAAATCCTGCTGCTGTTTTGAACATTTTATGAGCTCTTCATGAGTTCTCAGCGGGTAAAAATAATGCCACATGTACACGCATAAAATGATCGCGTTTAATCAGCACACAGCGTTGTTTTGAACATTTCATGAGCTCTTCATGAGTTCTCTGGTAAAAAATAATGCCATATGTACACGCATAAAATGCCCACGCGTGTAATCCGCACACAGCATTGTTCTGAATGTTCGGTAAACGAGCTCCTACGTCATATAAGCCGACCAATCAGGTTGTGGCCGTCTCCCTATGCCTTTGGTTCGGTAACTTTAGGTTCGCTGTTAAAAATGCCAATGTGAACGCTAAGCGGACCAGGACTATTATGTTTGTTTTTGTTTTTTGGTCCGGACCAAACTAACCAAACGAACCGAACTACAAGTGTGAACGCACCCTTATATTCGGGCATATACGGGAATTAACAAATAATTAAAAGTATATACATTTTCAAGATACCTCATAAAAAATAAACTTAATCAAGCAACATATCTAAAATCATAACTGAAACATCATTTGGTCTAGCTAAAACTTTTATGAGCTCCTACATCATTTCACCCCACAAAACTTTAATGGCAGTGGTGTCTCAACCAATCAGTGATCACACAATGGATCCTGTTTGTACATCTGTAGAGTGAATAGTTAAGTAATTAATGACCAGGACCCAATCTTTTAGCTGTTTACGTGGACATCAAACACACAATCTATTGGTGCTTTAATACTGTGCTGTCATTCATGAAGCATAATGCTCTGAGAAGAGAAAATTGTTTGGATCCCGTTGCTCACCTCAATGAGGTTGAATCATCTGCTGACTTCCTGCATGTTGCCTTTAGAATACTAATAACTATCTTTGTGGGGATATCAATGTCAGAGTCTGTGTTTGAAATAGGAGGCATGCAATATTCTTCAGCTTCTGAGGGATCATGCAGGGTTCGCTCAATAGAGGAGGTTTCCCGGAGCTCGGAGGAATCATATTCCGACAGGGATCTTTCAGTAATCAGTGGCTTTGCACAGAGAATCAGCTAACCATCCCAAACAACTGCTATACTGCCTTAATGTGCAATTACAGGATTTGAAAATCAGGCACCAAAGAAAATCCAGCAAAGCCTGGAGCCCCCATATGTCCCTTTTTGGCTTTATACAAAAATAATGAGCCATTTGTGCATTTCCTATAAAAATATTTGCATAGCAAACGCTTGAATATCACAACAGCTCATTCATCCAACCTGTGTACAGAACTCTTCATTCATCTGAGCTGCACTGCTAGTCACCGCTAACTTTGCCTCCATACAAATCCCACTGCTGTTCAGCATGACAATTTACAAATATGGATTTTCCACTAATTATACTGAGTGTGTTTAAAAGCTTTTAAAATCCGTGCGCCCCGAAGAGTCTTTGCTCCGATTGTTCTTAGGGTAACTACTTCTGGGGATGACAGTAGTATAACGATCCGAGAGAGGAGAACCGTGAAGCCAGGAGGCGTAACCACTAATTGACTGAATCTGACAAATGTTATCTTCCTTTCCATCTCACACACAACTCAAACTTTTCTTTTTTCTCTCGGCTCAGTTCACACGAAACCAGCAGGATTCCAAGGAAGGATCGGAAGATTAAAAATACACAGTGAAAAGTCATTTTAAATGAATAAACGTAATGCAAATTAGCAAAAAGAAATGATGAAGGCTCATCAGTCAACTTACAAGACAGATGTTGCACTATATTGCGTTTTGGGACGCCTGCCTTTACATATACATGAACTTTAATAACCTCCCATTCTTAATCCGTAGGGTTTAATATGGAGTCGGCTTACCCTTTGCAGCTCTAACAGCTTCAACTCTTCTGGGAAGGCTTTCCACAAAGTTTAGGACTGTGTTTATGGGGATTTGTGAAGTCAGGCACTGATTTTGGAGCTGGCCATACCATAATCCCTCCTCCACCAAACTTAACACTTGGCACAATGCAGTCAGGCAAGTCCCGTTCTCCTGGCGACCACCAAACCCAGACTCGTCCATGAGATTGTCAGACTGAAGCGTGATTGGTCGCTCAGAGAACACGTCTCACTGCTCTAGAGTCCAGTGGCGGCTGCTTTACTCCACTGCATCCCACGCTTTGCATTGCTCTTGGTGATGTAAGGCTTGGATGAGCTGCTCGGCCATGGAAACCCATTCCATGAAGCTCTCTCCGCTATTCTTGAGCTCATCTGAAGGCCACAGGAGTCTGGAGGTCTGGAGCTGTTGACTCTGCAGGAAGTTGGTGACTTCTGCGTACTGTGACCCTCCGTATGCGCTGACCCCGCTCTGTGATTTTACATGGCCTATCACTTTGTGGCTGAGTTGCTGTTGTTCCCAATGGCTTCCACTTTGTTATAATCCCACTAACAGTTGAGCGTGGAATATTTAGTAGTGAGGAAATGTCAGGAATGGACTTATTGCACAGGTGTCAGCCTATCACGGCCCCACGCTTGAGTTCACTGAGCTCCTGAGAGCGACCCATCCTTTCACTAATGTGTGTAGAAGCGTCTGCAGGCCTAGAGCTTGATTTATACACCTGTGGCCATGAAGTGATCGAATGCCTGAACTCAATGATTTGGAGGGGTGTGCCAATACTTTTGGCAATATACTTATGTATAATATACTTGCATCTGTCTTATGAGTTGAATGATGAGCCTTCATCATTACTTTCTGCTAATTTTCAAAATATTTTTATGGATAGACTTCTGTTTTTACTTAGTTTTTTACCAACATTTCTCCAAAAATGCTAAATGATTTTTGCACTATTTTACACAAAATACCATACCCGAAATCAATAATTTCCATCATGACTAACAATAAGTGAGTCACAAACAAAAGTAATTGTGCCCAGTTATCATGGAGACAGCAGTGTCAGTGAAGAGAATTCATGTGAAGAAATTTGATGTGTGAAGACACAAAAACTAACAGAATGCTTTTATTGAGTGTTGTTTCCAATTAAGCTGTCATCTTAAATTATGCAGAAGTGTGAATATATTATTTAATTGTCTGGATTAAGATATATAAAACTAAAATTAGCCTAAGGAAGTGTGACTATATTATTTATTTGTTTGGATTAAGATACATAAAACTAAAATTAGCCTTAGGAGGTGTGAATATATGATTTTATTGCCTGGATTAAGATACACTGATGGATTTTATGTTAGTCTCAAGCATGAAAAAAGAAATGGAGACGGTCTCGTGTCCCTCTCTCTGATGAAGCTGTATTCTATGTTTGAACATATGGTTTACATTATCTACTGAAACCATGCTATATGAGAAACTGTAAGGTACTGGTGGAGTGACTAGAGCCCTATTCGGACGGGATTAGATTAACATGGGGACATGGGGGTAAAGTCATTTTACCTCAGGACGTCTGTAATATTAATGGCCAATTCGCACGGGATAAGACATCTCAGTAAAACTAGCAGAAGTGGGAGGAGTAACTCGCTTTACGCACCTCCTTGACGTCATGTGTGTATGACGTTACCGTTATAACGTGAGCAAACACACAACCTGAGCGCCAGTCTGAACTCCGTCTCCAATATATATGTGTTTTAATAA
Organism: Pseudorasbora parva; assembly: GCF_024679245.1. Lineage (NCBI taxonomy): Eukaryota > Metazoa > Chordata > Actinopteri > Cypriniformes > Gobionidae > Pseudorasbora > Pseudorasbora parva. Next base: position 2,343,496 of record NC_090180.1, read on the forward strand.
ACAGTTAGGTCAAGTCTAACGATTCTGATTGGGATATGTTGGTAATAGACACTTTCCAAGAGCTAAAATAAGTGTTGTGCCTCTGCTTTTGATCTTCTTTTTGCTTTAAATGATATGCAGAAAATACTGGACGTTTGCCACAGAGTTGTCCCACCACCTACAACGCAAACGAATGCTTCAAGCGCCTCCAAGTTCGCAAAATGCGCTTTTTTTTTACTTTTACTTTTAAACAGGAAATTACGGAAATGTACCATACATTTTTCCAGCAGGTCTATTCGAACAGGATTAGTATTACCTGAGGTCATTTTTCCAGACCTTTTTACAGAAGGTAAAAGTCTCGGTAACCTTTACTGACATTGTCCGTAATGATTACCGAGATGGCACATTCGGACGGGACTAAAATCACAGAGAACCTCTGGTAATAATTACTTTACCCCCACGTCCCTAAGTTAAAACTAATCCAGTCCGAATAGGGCTTAAGAGTTAGAAAATGGTCGCTGCTTTTTCATTATGAGGTCTTTAGGAGCTCAAGGAGGGTTTGGGTATCTGACCAAGAGAGGACCATATTTAGATTTGTTTTTTCTTTATGTATCACATTCCTATAACATGAGCTATATGATGAAATCTCGTTCTCTCATCAGTTCAAATCATGTTACACATTTTCTATTCAATGTATATAACCTATGTTTTTCCTTTAATAAAAAAGAGACTTTATACTCTCCCTCAGCGCTGGGTCTTTACTCATTCAACTGGCACTTCAGAAATCTGGGATAAGACACGAATAAGGGGCAAAAACCTAACAATGCATTAAACTTTAATTAGCCTTAGGAAGACAATGGACTCAACCATTGTATTCCAAAGTATTTAAAAAGTACTTTTCGTCACAGAATGCTAACAAACAAAACACAATAGTGCTTTTGTTTTTCTTCTGCCCACATTTCACGGATTTGAAAGTCCCCATAGTTGTAAAAAAACACTTTTACCTATATCTTCATTTCGAAAGTTTTTGTAATTAAAGGGTTAGTTCACCCAAAAATGTAAATTCTGTCAATAATTACTTAGCTTAATGTCGTCCGACACTCATCAGACCTCCGTTCATCTTTATCTCAGAAAGGCCTTCATTGACTCCAATATCATTTCATGGCCGATTTCAAAACAAAGATTCAAAGTGTTATGAATCAGTGAATTCGATTCATGATTGAAATCTCCAAAGTCATGTGATTTCAGCTGTTTGACAGGCGATCCAAATCATGAATCGATTCACTGATTGAACTAAACAGTTCGAAGCTTTGTTTTGAAATCGGCAATCACTAAATAAGTCGTTATTTCGTTTTTTTGTGCATAAAAACTATTCTGGCCTCTTCATAAATGATTGTAGAGCCGCTGTAGTGAGATGGGCTTTGTAACGACGTCTTTAGTGCCTTTATGGGTCTTGAGAGAGGAAATGACATTGGTGTCAATGAAGGCCTTTCTGAGCCATCGGATTTCAACACTAATATCTTCATCTGTGTGTGAAGATGAGCGGAGGTCTGACGGCTGGCCACCGACATTAGGGTGAGTAAGTATTGACAGAATTTTCATTTTTTGGTGAACTAACCTTCTAATTGTGTTCAAATATGAGGTACAATGGTTTGCATCATTTAATAATTCAAATAATTTCTAAGGGAATTTGTCCAAGAATTAGTGCAGACTGGTACTGGGTTGCATACCATGACAGAGATGTGCAGGATGCGAAGCTCCTCCTCGGCGGAGTCACTTGCGGGGTAAGATGTGGCGGCCGGGCCAGGCAGATTCTGACTGCCGTCTTGATGGTGAATGTGGAAGAGCAAAGTGCCATTTTCCAACCACTGCTGCCTCCAGCGCACCAGGGGGATGTCTTCAGAGTTCCCAGAAATCTCTGCCAATATAAACAGAAGACAATCAAGTAAATGTGTTGTGTTGCACTGAGCAGTGTGTGACGCTTTCCAGGAAAAAATCACAAATGCTCCTGTCATGCAAATATACACAGTGTACTGTGACTATACATTATTCATATCACTCCAGACATTTTTAAGAATATCCAGGCAACCCCTCCAGCATTTGAACTTCTCTTTATAAATATACAATCAGTTTAAACAGTAAAAACTCGTCTGGTTAATGTATGCAGAGACAGAGGACTACAGCATTAATAGGAACAGAGCTACTGGACATCACATTAATAGACGATTTAGGTGGAGAAATGAAAAATAGGCTTTCCTTCTACTCACAGCACAAAGCAAACGGAGCATATGTTCTTGACATTGCATAAAGTCTGTTTGATATGTAATGACGGAGGATTTCGATAAGCCTTTGAAAAAGGGTAACGTGTCAGTTTATGACAGTTTATTTGTGCGGGATGATCCACTGGATACGTGTTTTTAATTTTTAATGGCTGTTTTAAAATTCTCTTTTTCTTTGTCCGATTAAGCGTTTGTTCTTAATCACACTGATGTACTCCTGAAACAAATGAAAAACAAAGCTTTCGACCTTTGCTGCCTCTAATGCATTAGTAAAAATGTTTAGACAAAGGGGAGGCAGACATCCTTAAAAATGGTGCTTGCAGACTGCGAAACGGAGAAAAAACCCGACCCGCTTTATGAGTTTTATATGCGCAGACATAAGCCAGACTGACTCTGCAGTTCATCATAGGACACCATACACAGTCCCAGGGGTCCGGTGTGGTACGGTACCTTTATTAATTAAACAACATGCGTGATGCAACACAAACAATGCATTTTACTGGAGTAAATTATTGCTGTTTCCTGTTTTTTGAGCAGTTTTGCCCCTGCGGACTTTTTAGAAAATAAACTATTATAAAACACACTTTCACACGCTTACTAGTTTCTTTGTGTACTACCAATGTGGTTTTTGCCATTGTGATTATTTGTTCGAGTATCTATGGTATGTGTACAGTATGTAAAAGTCAGGAACATTTTCTCCACAGTATAATTTCCACAATGATATATTTGGTTTAACAACATTCTGTGATTTACACAATTCATTTGTTTTGCTAAGCCATCCCAAATACAAGCTAAAGATCCCAAATATATACGCTGTAAAAAAATAACGTAAATATAGGGCACAATGTACTCCGTATTGTTTTTTTACAGGTGTTTTACCAGTATTTTGAATTACACATTGCATTAGTTTGTGTTTTAAGGGTTAACATAAATTTCCGTAAAATTACTGGATGATGTACATTTTCCATTTTCATTTTTTACAATTGCATAATATTTGTGCATAATTTGACAGAGAGAGAGAGAGAGAGAGAGAGAGAGAGAGAGAGAGAGAGAGAGAGAGGGAGGGAGGGAGGGAGGGACGGATAGATAGATAGAAAGACAGACAGACAGAGTGAGTGAGTGAGTGAGTGAGTGAGTGAGTGAGTGAGTCAGTGAGTGAGTGAGTCAGTCAGTGATTGAGTGAGTGAGTGAGTGAGTGAGTGAGTGAGTGAGTGAGTGAGTGAGTGAGTGAGTGAGTGGAGGTTGCCGTGACGACGTTCTAAACAGACGCACTGGTTATGAGCTCCTGTTAATCCACAAAAAGTATTGCTGTTGACTGAGGTAAAAACTCAAACTCTGTCCTTAACCTGTGTCTTAACACTTATAGTAGTATAAAACTACAGTAACGACGTGAAAAACGCGAAAAAGAGCCGCGACTGCGAGTTACAGTATCAGCCGTCAGAGAGAGCGAGCGAGAGAGAGAGAGCACCGCAGACACACAGCTGACTGCAGTCACCAGCGCGAACAAGAGAGAGACACACACCAGCACAAGATTATACAGTACGTCAAGGAGAAGATTTGTACTTATATTACTATTATTTGTTTATTAATAACAACTGCTGACATCATCCCAACTGTCAATAACGAACGCATTCAGCGGTTGCCATGGAGATTGTTTATCCTGCCGGCATTAAAGGAGATCAAAGAAAAGCGTTCAAACAGTCAGTGTTACATGAACACCCCGAGTCGCTCTATGTTGATATGACATCTCAAAATCACAAGACTAATCTGATCTTCTATACAGAGAGGAACCACATCTGGAAAAGTGCTATAAGTAACTTTTTCCCATACACTAAGAAGAGGGGGATCTGCAAAGGTTGCCAGATCATTGTTTTTGACTCAGCTGAGCATTCCTCACAGCTCCAAACCATCAATCTCTACAACAGTGGAATGGTCTTAATTCAAGGGAATGAAGCTAGTCTCCATGCGTTTGAGAAATCCTTTGCCCTTTTAAAGCAGACAGTCAGGGAGGAGACAGCTAGCAGTGAGGATGAATCTGAAGATGAGAACGGCCTGGTGAAGCTCTACTCTCCAGTCAGCACATCTCCGGCTCCATTCGATGAGCTGATGATCCAGCAGGACACACACACATCCCGCTATCTTCAGTGTCTCCCTGAGAAAATGGCTCTTCTAGAAATGGAGCTGTCAGAATTAAAACAGCTCATTCTTAGCCGCCCAGATGAGTTCACCATCACAAATCTCAAGACTGAAATTAAGGATTTACACACCATCAATATGAAAATGAAGCTTGAAATATCAAAAATGAAAGAGGACTCGGTGCAGAGAGAAAGAAAGTTAGAGAGAAACATTAAAGAGCTGAAAGAAAAGCTGGAAGAGCAGTATGCAGTGTGTCTTCAGCATAAAAACAAAGACAAAGAAAGTGAATCTCCCGACAACATCAGCAGAGAAAGTGATCCAGAAGTCCAGCATGAAGTGGCGTCACACAGCTCTCCAGCTCTAGAGCTCGCTCACACACAGCCGGCCTCCCACAGAGCACCAGTGGTCCTTCTGATGGACTCCATTGGGAAAGGCATCGAGCCAGAGAAGCTGTTCCCCAGACAGAGAGTCCTGGCGCTGCACTGCAGGAACACAGAGCGTGCTCATCAGCTGCTCTCCACAGAGGAACTCGGCAGCCCACAGTACCTCATCATCCACTCGGGCACCAATGACCTCCACAGCCTAAAGGGAGGCACAGCCAAGGCCATGTATGAGATGGCAGAGAGAGCCTCAGAAACATTCCCTGCTGCACGTGTGCTGGTGTCCACTCTGCTGCCGCGGCTCGACGTCCCTCCCTCTGTGATCGACCAGATTAATGAAGAGCTCCATCACTCCTGCTCCAGCCTGCCCAACGTACACTTGGTCCCGCACAGCTCCATAAGGCCATGGCACCTGCACGACGGCCTCCACCTCAACAAGGATGGAGTCCGGATCTTTGCTAAAGCTATAAAGGACGTTGCCCTTGGACGCTTCCCAACAACTGGATACAGAGGAACTAAAAAGAACCAGATGAGACTGCAGCCGTTTGTTCCATCTGGACCTTCATCTCACTCCAGACCTCCTCAAGACCTCCAGAGACGACACCTGACTTCAAGATGGCCTCACAGACACCCAGAGAGACATCTTTACGCCGAAGCTCCACCCCCCCGCCGCCATCTACCTGAGCCGTCCCAGCAGAGGCGGAGGTACGCCCAGGTGGAGTCCCAGCAGAGGCGGAGCTACGCCCAGGTAGAGTCCCAGCAGCCCTCCTCTTCAGCTCAGGAACTCTCATCCAGTGATGTGGCCGATATTAAACAAATGCTACATCTCCTGTGCAACAAAATGTTCAACTAACATGCACAAAAACCTATTTATACCGCAGCTGATGACTATATTTATAATTGGTTAATTAATATTTACAACACGATTATTATAATTGTGATTAATTCATTTATTTATTTATTAATTTTTGTATCCTTACTCATATTTAAGATTCATTTCTAACTTTATGGGTTTTCTATTGTTATACTTGCCCTACTGTTAGTATTACTTATTTTTCTTATTTTTTATTTTATTTTATTTTATTACTTTTATTTTTATTTTTATTTTGTAAAAGGTTTTTGGTTTTGCCTTCAGTTAAACAGCAGTACTTTAATCTCTGATCAAAATATGTTAAATATTAGTTTTTGGAATATTCAGGGTCTATGCTCTAAAACATTTGGTTTGAAAAGCACAAACTCAGAATTCTTAAATAGCATCACAAATGTTGATATATTAATCCTAATAGAAACCTGGTGTAGATCCGATGTGTCCACTCAGTGTCCTGCAGGTTACTCTGAGATCATTCTGCCCTCCTGGAAAATTAACTCAGTCCATCGTGGCAGAGACTCTGGAGGATTAGTCATATGGATAAAGAATGATCTTGCCCCTTTCACATCTCCAGTACAGCAAGGCAAAAATCACATTTGGTTAAAATTGGATAAAAACCTTGGAATTTTGGATAAAGACCTCTTTATCTGTGGAATTTATATCCCTCCATCAGATTCTCCATATTACAATGAAGAGATATTTCACACTTTACAGGGAGAAATTCATCAATATCAAACCCAAGGGAAAATTCTCTTATGTGGAGATTTAAATGCCCGAACTGGTTTAGAACCAGACTACACTGATAATTCAGGAGATAAACATCTGTTCACACAAATGCCCCGAGACCTCTTCAATACCCTACCCAGAAGAAATAACCAGGATGCTGGAGTCAATAGACATGGGAAGGAGGTAGCCCATCTGTGTCAAACGTTAGGTCTTTATATCCTGAACGGTAGAATCAAAGAAGATTCCTGTGGTCACTTTACCTGTAGCACAAATCTCGGGAACAGTGTTGTAGATTATGCCTTATCCAATCTAAGCCCCTCCAATTTCAGTGCATTTACCGTCAAAACTCAGTCTCCCCTGTCTGATCACAGCCAGATCAATGTTTCCATTAAAGGTGAAAACATCAGACCAAGAGAAATACATAAGCCAATCCCCCTATACAAACTCAACACATCCTATAGATGGACTCATAGCACTGCTGAATCATATATTAATGCATTAAAGTCAAACGAAATAGTCAATTCCTTAACAACGTTTAGTAATTCAATATATGATATTAACCGGCTGGGAATTAATTTAGCAATTAAACATATTAATGGCATTTTTGAAAATATAGCAAAAAAAGCTCATTTAGATAAATTGACACCACACACGCACAAAAAACACACTAAACATAAACCTTCTGAAAAATGGTTTGATCACGACTGTAAAAGAATTCGACGAGAGCTACGACTCATTTCAAATCAAAAACACAAAGATCCAGTCAACCCTGAGTTACGCTTCAAACACTCAGAGCTTCTGAAACAGTACAAAAACACACTGAGACAGAAGAAGCTGGATCATTATAACAACACGCTTCAAAAGATTGAACACACCGTTGATCAGGGCCAGTTCTGGAGCATGTGGAACAGGTTAAACTCTACAAAGCCACAAGAACCAGCCATACAAGATGGTCAGATTTGGAAAGATTATTTTGAGAACATCTATACCCATCAAACTGACCCTTTAAATAATCCCAACCAATTAAAAATCCTTGAAAAATTAAACGCTCTTGAGTCATGCATCAAAAACAACCAAAATCCCCTAGATTATCCAATAACCCAAGAGGAACTTAGTGGAAAACTGAAATCCCTCAAATTGAATAAATCCTGTGGCCCCGACAACATAAAAAATGAGATGCTTAAATACAGCTCTCCTGAACTTCAGAACGCTCTGCTTAAAGTTTTCAACCTGATTCTGAGTTCAGGGGTTTTTCCAGAGGTCTGGAATACAGGGCTCATCTCTCCCATCTTTAAAAGTGGAGACAAAACTGATCCTAATAACTACAGAGGAATCTGTGTGACCAGCAATTTGGGAAAAGTATTCTGTTCTATAATCAACTCCCGGATTTCAGCCTTCTTAAATCAGCACAATGTCATCAGCAAATCTCAAATTGGCTTTCTCCCCAAACATCGAACCACTGATCATATTCACACACTACACACATTACTAAACCAACATGTACACCAAAAGAAGGAAGGAAAAATATTTGCTTGCTTCGTCGATTTCAGGAAGGCTTTTGATTCCATTTGGCATAAAGGATTGTTTTATAAAATCATTCAAAGTGGTATTGGGGGAAAAACATATGACTTGATAAAAAACATGTATAACAAAAATAAATGTGCAGTAAAAATTGGTCATCAAAGAACAGAATATTTTTCCCAACAGCGAGGGGTCAGACAGGGCTGCTGCCTCAGCCCAACTCTATTTAACATTTATATTAATGAATTGGCAGATCTATTGGACCAATCAGAGAGTACAGGACTTCAACTGTTTGACACAGAAGTCAAATATTTACTGTATGCAGACGACTTACTAATTCTGTCTAAAACACCAGAAGGCCTCCAGAAAAACCTCGACATCTTAACTAAATACTGCCAGGACTGGTCCTTAGAAGTCAACTCCCATAAAACTAAGATCATGATTTTTCAGAAGAAACCCAGAAATCTGGAACATAAACATATATTTACTGTAAACAACAGCACAATTCAACACACTTTACATTATAATTATCTTGGTCTGGTTCTAACACCCACTGGAAACTTTAAATTAGCAATTAAAACATTAATTGCAAAAGCCCGCAGAGCCCTGCACGCTATACGAATGAAATTATTTAAAATAGACATCCCCATTAGAATCTGGACAAAGATATTCGATAGCGTCATCCTGCCCATTGCACTGTACGGAAGTGAGGTCTGGGGCCCAGCGAGTAACTTCAGCCATAAGGTCTGGGACAAACACCCTGTAGAAGGCCTACATGTAGAGTTCTGTCGAAACATCCTCCACGTCCACAGAAACACACCGAACAACGCATGCAGGGCGGAGCTGGGCCGACTGCCCCTTAATCTAGCCATTAAAAAAAGAGCCTTGAAGTTCTGGATCCACCTACACTCAAGCTCTAAAGATGATCTTCAGTTTAAAGCCCTACAAACCCAGAAAAGTAATCTCTGTGTAATGGTGTCAGAACTGATGAACAAAGCGTACACCACTGCTCCTGTAAAATCTGCAGAAATCAAAGAAATCATGAAAAACGAGAGAGAGGCGTATATGCAGCATTGGAAACATCAAACCAAAGAGCAAAGCCGTCTCCAATGTTATCTGGGACTAAACAGAGAGTACAGTCTGGCTAACTATCTCATCTCAGTCAGAAACACAACACACAGAGCGTTATTAACCAAGTACAGGCTGAGTGACCACACGCTGGCCATAGAAAGAGGGCGGCATAAGAAGACATGGCTGCCCACAGAAGAGCGTATCTGTAGAGAGTGTAGATCAGGAGCAGTGGAGACAGAGTGTCACATGCCTGTCCTGTTTTGTGTGCACATGTGGGTTTTGTCATGTCTCCGGTCTACTGTCAACCCCGCCCTTCTTGTTATCTGATTATTGGTTAATTTGCCCCACCTGTTCCCTCTTGATTTCTTCCCCTTATAAGCTCCTTGTGTTTGTCAGTCTGTGTTGGATCCTTGTGTAATGTCTGCGTCTCCCGTCCTCCCCGTGATTCTGTTGGTTTGTTTAAGTTTATATTTTATTATTCTATTGTGTGTTTTTCCCCCTCGTGGGTTTTGTTTTGAGTTTATGTTTTATTTGTTATAAATAAATATTTAATCATTTTCTGCACTTGAGTCCTCGCACCATTTCCTTTGTCTGTAACGTGACAGAAGGATCCAACCATACTATGAGGACTCAGCAGAGAAGTTCTCCCTCGGTGCCAGTTCCGGGAGCCCTGAGTCCAGACATGGCCTGGAGGGCTGTAATAGGAGGCTTTGTGGTGGCAGTCCTGCATGCTTGGGAGAAGCACAGGGTGTCATCCACAACTCCGGTGGTCCCTATGCCGGTGGATCGTGCTCCGGTGGTCCCTGTGCCGGTGGATCGTGCTCCGGTGGTCCCTGTGCCGGTGGATCGTGCTCCGGTGGTCCCTGTGCCGGTGGATCGTGTTCCGGTGGTCCCTGTGCCGGTGGATCGTGTTCCGGTTGTCCCTGTGCCGGTGGATCGTGTTCCGGTGGTCCCTATGCCGGTGGATCGTGTTCCGGTGGTCCCTGTGCCGGTGGACTCCGTTCCGGTGGTCCCGAGTCCGGAAACGGCCTGGAGGGCTGTGATGGGATGCTTTGTGGTGGCAGTCCTGCATGCTTGGGAAAAGCACAGGGTGTCATCCACCACTCCGGTGGTCCCAGTGCCGGTGGATCGTGTTCCGGTGGTCCCTGTGCCGGTGGATCATGTTCCGGTGGTCCCTGTGCCGGTGGACTCCGTTCCGGTGGTCCCGAGTCCGGAAACGGCCTGGAGGGCTGTGATGGGATGCTTTGTGGTGGCAGTCCTGCATGCGTGGAAGGAGCACAGGGCTTTATCCGAAGCCCCGGAGGCAGTTCCGGTGGTCCCAGTTCCGGTGGATCGTGTACCGGTGGTCCCTGTGCCGGTGGATCGTGTTCCGGTGGTCCCTGTGCCGGTGGATCGTGTTCCGGTGGTCCCTGTGCCGGTGGATCGTGTTCCGGTGGTCCCAGTTCCGGCAGATCATGTTCCGGTGGTCCCAATGCCAGCAGATCGTATTCCGGTGGTCCCAGTGCCGGTGGATACTGCTGGACTGGAGAAGTTTCCCCAACGACCTGCCTGCACCGCTGAGGCGCCCTGCTCTCCGTGCGCCGCTGAGGCGCCCTGCTCTCCGTGCGCCGCTGAGGCGCCCTGCTCTCCGTGCGCCGCTGAGGCGTCCTGCTCTCCGTGCGCCGCTGAGGCGTCCTGCTCTCCGTGCGCCGCTGAGGCGTCCTGCTCTCCGTGCGCCGCTGAGGCGTCCTGCTCTCCGTGCGCCGCTGAGGCGTCCTGCTCTCCGTGCGCCGCTGAGGCGTCCTGCTCTCCGTGCGCCGCTGAGGCGTCCTGCTCTCCGTGCGCCGCTGAGGCGTCCTGCTCTCCGTGCGCCGCTGAGGCGTCCTGCTCTCCGTGCGCCGCTGAGGCGTCCTGCTCTCCGTGCGCCGCTGAGGCGTCCTGCTCTCCGTGCGCCGCTGAGGCGTCCTGCTCTCCGTGCGCCGCTGAGGCGTCCTGCTCTCCGTGCGCCGCTGAGGCGTCCTGCTCTCCGTGCGCCGCTGAGGCGTCCTGCTCTCCGTGCGACTCTGAGGCGTCCTGCTCTCACCGCGCCGCTGAGGCGTCCTGCTCTCACCGCGCCGCTGAGGCGTCCTGCTCTCACCGCGCCGCTGAGGCGTCCTGCTCTCACCGCGCCGCTGAGGCGTCCTGCTCTCACCGCGCCGCTGAGGCGTCCTGCTCTCACCGCGCCGCTGAGGCGTCCTGCTCTCACCGCGCCGCTGAGGCGTCCTGCTCTCACCGCGCCGCTGAGGCGTCCTGCTCTCACCGCACCTCCCTGGCGCTCCCTGCACTGACCGCACCACCCAGGAGTCCTGCTCTCACCGCGCCTCCCTGGCGCCCTGCTCTACCCATGCCGCCCTGGCCGCCTGAACTCTGCGGGCCGCCCCGGCCACCTGAACTCGGTGGGCCTCCCGACTTCGGCGGGCCGCCCTGGTCATTCGAACTTTGTGTGCCACCATGGCCTCCTGAACTTTTTGTTTTCCTTGTCCCTCCCTTGTTTGCCCCTCCCTTGTCTGTTCCTTCCTTGTCTGTT